>NC_142422.1:1523750-1710000 GCF_059516105.1 Syngnathus floridae | reverse complement strand
GGTTTGCACATGCCAAAACGTGCAACGTGATTTATGAAGCCTCGAATTAATGAGTCTCGTGGGTCATTTTATCGTATTAGTCTGCCGAACAGATTTTATAGTCAGATGTAGCACATTTTGAACGCAGGGATGAGCAGATAAAATCCAAATGTCACGCACTCAGAATGAGTTCAAGCAGACAAATCTCGGCTTATATGCGCTTGCCGGCCTCCCCTGAATTAGTGCAGCCATCAGTTTATTTTGGGTTACCATTAACTTGTCAACAATGTTCCTGTTTGGTAAAATCATTTAAAGCTACCTAAAGCATAAAAAGTGGCAATAAACTTACTGAAGCCGCTTTTCAAAATAATTGTTTACTGTTTATGCAAATGTGAAAAAAAAGTCAGTTGAGTTATTGCCACCAGTTCAAGTTGTGGGGATTTTTGATCACAGGACAAAGCAAGAAAAATAATAGTACCAGTTTCCCACAGCCAGCAGAGGGCGCTCTTGCTTGCTAAATTCAATTGTGCTCCTTCACTAGGTCATCTAAAATGGTCGTTTTCTTGGGTTTCGAGTAGCCAAAAGAGAGAAAGGATATTATATAGTTAAGGAGCTACATTAGAAAAAAATAATAAGAGACAAAAACAATATTGCGGTGACCCAGTTACAATGAAATTTGCATGAATTTCAGACCTCCAATGTTATCTGTGCAGGGACACATTCAGTATGACTAGAATTGCAAATTGTCTTCACTTTTAATATCTTTTTTTTAAAATATTTGACCAGTTTTAATCGTCTGATTTGAAATCGAGTTATTTGTCATTTTGTTTTGTAGCTTTTACTGTATATAATATCAGGTGCTCATAGATTTATTTGGCTTGACAGTCTTAATGGCCCTCCGAAAGAAGCTATGGCTACAATGCGGCCCGTGAAAAAAAATGAGTTTGACACCCTTGGGATAAACAAATTATATAAATGCAGCAGACAACAAAAGAGGCATACAAATCAAGGCTGAACGTTTATCTGCCGGAGCGCAGACATCCTCTACTAATGCGATTCAAGTGGCCAAAGTGGATTGAAGTGTGATATGCATTTGTCCGATTCACTTATTCAACACACCGGGAACAAAAGATGACAAAGTGATGTAACATCTCCTACTCAGGAGGACATCGCGTGCGTCTTCACACATCTCCTCTGAAAATTGAAATCATTCCGATGTTTTGTAACGCGTGCTGACAGGCAATACAGCGTCGGCTTCGAGATGGTCACCGTGTCGACCACGAGCGACGCCAGCTCCACTTCCACCAACAAGAGGAGCAGCGGAGATTACAGGTTGGCCATTTTCAAAGTAGGCTTTGGAGCCAGGCTTCATGTTTTTTGTCCTCATCGTGTGTGCAGATGCGGCTTCTGCTACATGGACTGCGAGCAGGTCCCGGCTGGCGTGTACAACGTGGTGCCAACCACCTTCCTGCCCAAACAGGAAGGGCCTTTCTTCCTGGACTTTGCCAGCACCGCCCCCCTCAAAGTGGCTCAGCTACAATGATTGATCTTCTGTCCAAACCCGCCAATCACAAGTGGACTCACCATGCCAATGAATTTTATTTTATTTTTCTTTCAAGACAAAATGCTCACATGTCTCGTAATATGGCTGTCTGCAATTATAATGCATTATGGAGACACATTAAATGGCCGTGTTCTATACCAACTTTTTTTTTCAGTGAACAAGAGTGAAGGGATTCGTTCTTTTTTCAGTTCATACGATTCAACCAGTAGGTGTCAGTAATGCGCATTGAAGCTGGTGCCACGTTGCCGTAAAATAAAACGAAGAAGAAAATGACGTCACTTCCTGTTGACGAACGAGTCGTGAGTTGCATTTCCCGTTGGACAACTGAATTAATCTGTGAGTGAATGAGTCAGTGAATGAATGAATGAGTCAGTGAATGAATGAGTGAGTGATTTGCATTTACAGTTCATCGCGAGAACGGATCAGTGAGGGAACGACTACTGACTTTCCCGTTCGCGAACGAGTCAATGGGTCAACTGCCTTCCTTCCTTCCTTCCTTTTTTCCTTCCGGTGCATCAACGGTTCAGTCAGTGAACGTGTTGCGTTTCGCTCCTGGCGTGGACTATGTAAGCCAGAATGTCGATTTACGATTTGCCAAGGAAAGAAAGAACCACTCACTGAAACACTACTTCTTTTATGCTCGCTTTCTCCAAGCTAACGGCTAACTTTATTGCATGAAGGGATGCGCCGTTGTGCAACAACGGGGAGATGATGCTTCTCTTTGGCTAATCTTTATTTTATAACACTTATAGTAGTTTTTAAATAACGTGTATGCATATATACGCCTAAATATTATTATCCAATATATCTACTGCAATTTCACATTAGATTGCTGGTTTGAAATTTACTTATATTATTAATATTATTTTAATAAACATTAAAAACCTGTTAAAACTTGTCTGGTGTTTTATTCCTTGTTTTTATTTTTTTGGGCATGAAAATGCTTTATTTATTATTTGACAATATGTATATGTGTTTTACGTTGTGTAAATGTGTTGGTGTCCCCCAAAATAAAGAGCAAGTCGTCAAATACACATTCTTGACATGTACACAAAATGCATAAAGTTATTAGGTACACCTGAAAATGGTGGTGTACCTAATGGAGTGTCCGTGTGACGTCACAGATCAACCAGCCAATCAGAAAGTTACCTCGTTAAAAACACCTGCGTGAAAAGTTTTAGCCACTTTCACGTCCAAAAGAAGCTAAAAGTTTTCACGCACCTGCACTTAACGAGGGAATCACTCGGCCACTCCATTAGGTACACCGCCATTTTCAAGTGTACCTAATAACAGGCCACTTTATTAGGGAAATATCATGGTCAAAGGTCACAGGTCTCAAGCTCTAGTCCTCGGGCCGCGTTCCAACATGTTTTCCAAGTGACCCTCGTTAAGTGCAGGTGCGTGAAAACTTTTAGCCACTTTCACGTCCAAAAGAAGCTAAAAGTTTTCACGCACCTGCACTTAACGAGGGAATCACTCGGACACTCCATTAGGTACACCGCCATTTTCAAGTGTACCTAATAACTGGCCACTTTATTAGGGAAATATCATGGTCAAAGGTTTACAGGTCTCAAGCTCTAGTCCTCGGGCCGCGTTCCAACATGTTTTCCAAATGACCCTCGTTAAGTGCAGGTGCGTGAAAACTTTTAGCCACTTTCACGTCCAAAAGAAGCTAAAAGTTTTCACGCACCTGCACTTAACGAGGGAATCACCCGGACACTCCATTAGGTACACCGCCAATTTCAAGTGTACCTAATAACAGGCCACTTTATTAGGGAAATATCATGGTCAAAGGTCACAGGTCTCAAGCTCTAGTCCTCGGGCCGCGTTCCAACATGTTTTCCGAGTGACCCTCGTTAAGTGCAGGTGCGTGAAAACTTTTAGCCACTTTCACGTCCAAAAGAAGCTAAAAGTTTTCACGCACCTGCACTTAACGAGGGAATCACTCGGACACTCCATTAGGTACACCGCCATTTTCAAGTGTACCTAATAACTGGCCACTTTATTAGGGAAATATCATGGTCAAAGGTCACAGGTCTCAAGCTCTAGTCCTCGGGCCGCGTTCCAACATGTTTTCCAAGTGACCCTCGTTAAGTGCAGGTGCGTGAAAACTTTTAGCCACTTTCACGTCCAAAAGAAGCTAAAAGTTTTCACGCACCTGCACTTAACGAGGGAATCACTCGGACACTCCATTAGGTACACCGCCATTTTCAAGTGTACCTCATAACAGGCCACTTTATTAGGAAAATATCATGGTCAAAGGTCACAGGTCTCAAGCTCTAGTCCTCGGGCCGCGTTCCAACATGTTTTCCAAGTGACCCTCGTTAAGTGCAGGTGCGTGAAAACTTTTAGCCACTTTCACGTCCAAAAGAAGCTAAAAGTTTTCACGCACCTGCACTTAACGAGGGAATCACTCGGACACTCCATTAGGTACACCGCCATTTTCAAGTGTACCTCATAACAGGCCACTTTATTAGGGAAATATCATGGTCAAAGGTCACAGGTCTCAAGCTCTAGTCCTCGGGCCGCGTTCCAACATGTTTTCCAAGTGACCCTCGTTAAGTGCAGGTGCGTGAAAACTTTTAGCCACTTTCACGTCCAAAAGAAGCTAAAAGTTTTCACGCACCTGCACTTAACGAGGGAATCACTCGGACACTCCATTAGGTACACCGCCATTTTCAAGTGTACCTAATAACTGGCCACTTTATTAGGGAAATATCATGGTCAAAGGTCACAGGTCTCAAGCCCTAGTCCTCGGGCCGCGTTCCAACATGTTTTCCAAGTGACCCTCGTTAAGTGCAGGTGCGTGAAAACTTTTAGCCACTTTCACGTCCAAAAGAAGCTAAAAGTTTTCACGCACCTGCACTTAACGAGGGAATCACTCGGACACTCCATTGGGTACACCGCCATTTTCAAGTGTACCTAATAACTGGCCACTTTATTAGGGAAATATCATGGTCAAAGGTCACAGGTCTCAAGCCCTAGTCCTCGGGCCGCGTTCCAACATGTTTTCTAAGTGACCCTCGTTAAGTGCAGGTGCGTGAAAACTTTTAGCCACTTTCACGTCCAAAAGAAGCTAAAAGTTTTCACGCACCTGCACTTAACGAGGGAATCACTCGGACACTCCATTAGGTACACCGCCATTTTCAAGTGTATCTAATAACTGGCCACTTTATTAGGGAAATATCATGGTCAAAGGTCACAGGTCTCAAGCGCTAGTCCTCGGGCCGCGTTCCAACATGTTTTCCAAGTGACCCTCATTAAGTGCAGGTGCGTGAAAACTTTTAGCCACTTTCACGTCCAAAACAAGCTAAAAGTTTTCACGCACCTGCACTTAACGAGGGAATCACATGGACACTTCATTAGGTACACCGCCATTTTCATGCTCACTACCTAGGGGGCGTGGCGCATAGAGTTAGGGTTTCAAAGTTAGGGTGTCCAGCAATTAAGAACTTTTAGAACTCTCCAACAGAGCAACATTTTCTTTATTCAACATGTCCACACATGATATTTTCACAATGCTTGCTGCCAGCTCCCATCTTCGTGGAATAAATCAACAAGAATGAAAAGATACTAAAATTTATCTTTCAGAGTCAATCCAAATAAATGTTTCTGTGACGGTTCCTCACAGTCCTTTGACCACCACGGCCTTCTGGGAAAAGTTGTCCGCATTTTTGACGTCGTTGCGTTGCCGTCGCAGGTTGAGGAAACTGAAACGAGCCTCTAGGTTGAAGCTCCTCTTGGTGGCGGCTGTTACACTGCTGGTGTTGTTCTGGTTGTTGTTGTTCCTGTTGTTGATGATAGCCGGCCCGTTGTCCAACGTCACCTCGGCGCCTTCCGCACGCTCACCTGTGATGCCGTAAAGAGTAGAAAATAAAGAGTCTGGACAAGAAACATCTCAAAACTGGGTTCCTTCATCAATGGGCCACTCACCTCTCTCCAGGTCACAATCGGGCGACGACGCCCCACTGCACTCGCTGCGAGGGCCGAGCACGGGCGAGATGAGGCCAAAGTCCGACAGGGAGACGGAGCTGGGCAGCTCCAGGCTGCACGGCCTAGAGGGAGGCGAGGAGGACGAGGAGCAAGATGGAGTCGGTGACGGACAGGCGGAGGAAGAGGAGGCGCAGGTGGAAGAGGTGAAGGAAGACGGCGACTGCAGCTCCTCGGGGTTGTCGGGCGAAGAACCCAGACTGCACGTGGAACGTGTCTCAGAGTGTTCCTCGGATGCCACGCTACCGCCATTGCACGGCTCGTTGTCAAAACACACCGACATCACTGTGGATGGAAAGTAGTTAGAAAAATATTTCATATTGGAAACTATGCAGAAATTTCCATCTTCTTGATCTTACTGGAAATGCCATCAGAATCCGATTTGACGCCGGACGACTGGTCCCCGTCGCCCTCTGCGCCGACGCCGCATCCCCGCGGGCCCATGATGGAGCTGCGCCGCCGTTCGTGGATCTCTTCCGAGATGGCCTCTAGGTTACAGAGGGCTGTCTTGTATTCAGCTTTGGCGTGCGAGAGCTTGGCCTGACGCTCGTCCACCGTCTTCTTTAAGTTCTGCGTGGTGGAGGCAAAAAAAAAAAAAAGACAGCATGAAGATCACATTGACGTTTGGTTTTGACTTAAACGAAGCTGAGCTAGTTGCGCACCTCCAGCTGCAGGTAGAACTTGGCCTTCATCTCAAAGTAGGGCCTGTGGAAAAGGTGAAGATGTCAGATAGCTCTTTTTCCCAGCAGCACTTGAACGCAACAAGGTTTTCATCGTTTCTCACTTTGACTTGTTGATGGTGCGTTTGAGTTTCTTCTCCAGCTGTTTCATGCGAGCGATGGCCGCCGCGTGCTTGGCCGCCGTCTCCTTGTGCGCCACCTCGCTTCGGATCTTCTCTTGCTCCGCCTCCAACACCTGTGAGAGCCAATCACGGCTCGTCAGCACATTTCGCCATCAAAAGTCAAGCGATAGACGCTAAAGAAAAGCGAATGCTGACCCGCTGCGTGGCGTGGTTGAGCATCTCCTGCCAGGCCGAGT
Source organism: Syngnathus floridae (assembly GCF_059516105.1). Classification (NCBI taxonomy): domain Eukaryota; kingdom Metazoa; phylum Chordata; class Actinopteri; order Syngnathiformes; family Syngnathidae; genus Syngnathus; species Syngnathus floridae. The sequence continues at coordinate 1,703,429 of NC_142422.1, read as the reverse complement.
CAAAGTGGCGTCGGTCCTCCTCTAGGAGGCGCTGTTCGGCCAGCAAGATGGTTTCTTTGGCCGCGCGAAGGATCTCGGAGGCTCTCTGGAAGTCCTGCGTGGCCTTCTGGGCCTCCAGCTGGGACTAAAGGACATTTTATGTTAAAACAAAATTTTGATTTTCAAGTTGTGACGCTAATAACGCCGCCTTGTCGTTGTGGTCATGTGTTCGTGAAGATTCTTATTACTGGTTGATTCAGAATTTTATCTTGCAGTGAGAATCGAGGTCAAGCTCAAGTTCAATGTTATTCCTTTTCCAAAGACTTTGCTCTCAAAGTACTTTGCAAAGGCAGGCGGTGGTGGTGACAACCATAAAATGTCAGCAGAAAAGCAAAAAAGAGAAGTTTAATAGGACAGTTAAACAGATGATGTAATCTACCTAGCGTGCTTTGTTTCAATTTCACAATGAACGTTAGCGTTAAGCTAAAAGACTTTAATCACTGACGTAGTTTTTTTTTTTTTAAAACATGTTTGTGGTCAGTCAAACCATAAACAAACCAGGAGTTTTAATGTGGTGAGGCCAATGCGATGACAAAGGGGAAGTGACTAATGGGGACTTTCCAGTTGAAAGCAACTTCTGTATTTCACAGGAATTTCAGAAGAAGAAATAATAATAATAGTGACAATAACCAACCTGTCGGGTCAGACGCCGGGCCTCCCAGTACGGCTTGGACTCGTCAACTGTCTTTCCGATCTTGATGAGGAGCTCGTCCAACTTGACGGTGGCCTCCACCAGCATTGAGCGAAACTTCTGCCGGGCCTCCTGACAAAAAAATAATTTGGAATAAATGCGAGACCTTCAACTTGCTGACTTGGCCCAAGATGTCAGTTGGTCATAAAAGCCACGCGCGAGACTTTCAACTCATTTATGATGTCACTGACCTACAAGGATAAGACGTGGCACGGATTGCTCACACCTTGAGCAATGAAAATTGCATTCTTTGGATACATTATTGTGAAAAATGTATTAACTACTCCTTTACAAAGCATGTTGAGTATTTGATGTGCGTGCCACCACACGAACCTCCAGCGCCGTCTCGCATCGGTTGATGTCATCCGACGACTGGTTGAGTCTCTCCAGCTCACCCTGCAAAACATGAGACCAAATCATCATACCACAACTCTTTGACATAAATCATAGTTTAATTGAATTGATCACTGTAATAGCTTTAGTGGTTTTGATATAGTACCATTTTTTGTCATTTAAACCAAATTTTGAATTCAATCACAATTTAAAGCATAAAAATCCTAATTGAATCTTGAAATAATAAATTCATGAGGTCAACTGTACAGTTCATTCTTTAACTTTACAAGTATTTTTTTAGTATAGTCAGTAGTATTTGACTTTAATGGATGCTTGCATTTAATTCTGATTGTTTATAAACATTTATTAAAGTATAATTACTATAATAAATTTGAACGGAATTACAGCTTAACACATCTCGTGCAATTACATATCTTACCAAATACTCGAGTATTTTAGTGACATGCAAACTCGGTCGTCAACTGTCACATCTTAATTATTCGTGAACGACACAAAATGGATGACAACCATGCAAGAAAGCCGCTTTAAGTCGTCATTCGTCTCGCCGGAGGACAATTTCCGACATCTTAGGTTTCAAATGGAACGTAATAAGGATTGGAGCTTTGCTTTGTCTACCTGGACTCGGGGGTCCACATCTTCATCTTCGTAGTCCGCCTCGTCGTCACAGCGATGGGGGTCCATTGTTCGAAACGTGACCAAGAACCAGCGAGACGCTCAACAACAACACATCCCGCTTGGCTTGCTTGTTTGTCTCCGAATACGATCTAAAGAGAACAAAATCGAAGTGGGCCTGGATTGTGTCCTCGTCTTCCTCCGTCCTACTTTCCTTTTGTCACCCAGGGCTCGCGAATGTTGAAGAAGATGGAAAGCGAGTGCTTTTGTGAGCTGCTTGACCCGCCTTTCCGCTCTCGTTTGTGCCGTCGAGCGAAAGACTACTTCCGGTAACGCCCCCTCATTTGCATAGAGTCGAGCTACTATGATGTTGATTGGCTTCTTAAAGCCACGTGACGTTACACAACGGATCCTGAACACTATCATATAAGATTTAATAAAAGTTTTCTAAGATAATCATGTAACTTTCTGGCGAGTTTTTGGGGGAATGCTCTGAGGTCCCTGTAAATATATTTTCATTTATTTTTCTGCTGCTTGGACTATTTTTTTTTAGTAATTTTTCCATTTTTTTTTCAAAGATTTTTGGACTCTTTTTTGAATATTTTTTATTTTTTGGGTGGGAGGAATATAACCCCATTTTTCTAAAAATGTCTTTCCTTTTCTCTTTATTCTCTCTGTTCTTGCATCTGTAATGAAATCACTTGCTCACAAACACACAAAGGGACAGTGACGTCCTATCAGGAGCATAATGTGACGACTGTTGCTGTTCTTTGGACTTGGCCGGTGTGTCCTCTGAAAAGCCAACCACCCACACTACACATTTTATATTACTGTATACATGCTTCATGTTCTTAGAAATGCAAACAGATGACGCTTTGTCATGGCACAGCTGCCCTTTGGAGAACATCTCATCCGATTAGTGGCACAAAGTCATTTGCATCATTTCCATATCGGCAATCACAGAACAACTTGACCTAATTGTCCGGGTGACGGACTGAGATGCTCTGATGCTCACAAATTGTTGAAATTAAATCATGTTAAAAATGCTACTTGAAAAACACATTTGGTCTTCTAGTGCACTCTGGGGTTGAAAAATGTTACAGGATACTCGTAAAGAGGTCAAATTAGATATGTCTAAAAATACATGCGACATTGTGACCCTTTTACACGGTCTAAAAAAAGAAAAAAGCATACCAAGTGCGTTTACAGAGATTATGCTTGCTTATGACTGACACAAAGCTATTTTCTGAACAATATAGTCATTGTCAAAAACAACCTTCCAAAAAAAATATGTTGACATAGGCAGCAAAATTCACCTGTTTATTTCCACCTCAAGCGGCAGCCATTTTGTTTTGACTTGATTTTCTGATATTTCCAAGTGACCCAAAATTGTAGCATCCAAAAGATAAGATGTGATGGCTTTGCTCGAGAGTGGCACAACATTTAACAAAGTTCATTATTGTGCTTGGAGTTACATTGCTCTAATAAATCATTTTATCTGCCAATTGCCAACAATCGGCCGCTTTGTGACCCTTTTGGCTTCTGAATTTGTTTTCAATTGGTCGACTGAGTGACGCTCAGCCGCTATCACCAATATTAAATTATCCGTGACTTGGTTATGTTGTTTTGCCTTCTTTTAGTCTCTGAAAGCCAAAATGTTATACAATTTAAAGTTTGTGTTTTTAAGAAACATTTTCATTACAGTATCGCAAGAAGCAGGTGGCGGCAACTGCCATTATATAGTAACTTTAAAGTACAGAAAAGTATTTTTACTTTTATTACTGTCCACTAATGAAGATCAACATTTGAATTATTTAAAAACTTTGTAGTCCAGACACTAATCACGGCATTAAATCCGCTTTTATTTCTGCATATCTATGCTAATCGATCCGATTGGGAACAAATGGTCCAGATCCTTCACGCTCCACTGACCCCAAGAACGATTTCTCCGTTTCTTCTCGGGGCACTTGCATGACGAGCTGCTACTTAAGCGAAAACGCTTTTGACACCTTCCCTCACGTTCGGGGAATAACAGGATGAGTGCTCGCGTGACTGCTGCAAACCGCGGGGAAAGAGAGGAAGTGTCTCCACCTTGTTTGACTCAGAGGTTGCTTCAGGGTGAAGGTAACCTGAGGCAAAATGAAAATGCGTTGGAAAAAACTTGATAGCATCACGCGTGGTGAGCAGCCGAGTTGCTTGCTTGCTGGTCAGATTCTACTCAGGAGTGTTTTTGTGCCGTCTCAATGTTGGTTATTGACAAGTTGAAGGTTATGGGACAACTAATTTGGTAACTACGTTCACACGATGTTACGTTAGCTAACCTGCACTTCTTGCTTTTTCACGTGTGTTTTGGGGAAGTTATATAACCACAAAGTAAAAGCTTCAGCAAGGACCTGAGCACATGACATGACCTTTTACTGTTATGGGCTTCCTGTCAGCTTCCCCAGAATGACCCACAGGAACCTGTCACTCCTCAAAAACAGAACCATTTCGTTCCTCACTTTTAGACTTATTTCAAGTGAATATTCAAAGTCATTGTTTCTATATGAACTCGTAGCCCAAAATAAGAAATATTTTGAGATTTGACAATACATTTTAAGTGATTAAAAATTTTTAAGATTGCACTTGTGAATGAGAAATTTTCCAGTAAACAAATAACTCTAAAATATAAACATATGTGACTTAAAAAGTCAAAAGTCCTTTTTTAACAATCACCTCTAGAACTTTACGACCACTCAGGTCTCCGGATGCGTGCGTGTTGTGGTCATGATTGTATTTTGATGAATTTGCCCTGCAAGAAAACTCTGGGAACACAAAGTCCTTCTTTCTTGTTGACCGTTTCCCTTTGGACGTACTCGTTGGCCACGCAACGGAAGCCAGCCTCCAAGAAAAGCGCCGCCAAAAAGTCTGGAAATACACGGATGCCAGGCATGTTAGGATGAGGCATTTGGGAATGAATGGAAATTTGAGATGCCGACAAAGATGACGATGTCATGTGCGTGTTAAATGGGAAGGGAGAAAAAAAAAAAGCAAAAGCAGTCCAGGTGTTTTTTTTTAAAATTCTTTTAAATTGATATTTGAGAATATTTTAGTTTTTTTTTGTTCCTGATTTTTTTTTTTAGATTTTTTTTTAAAAAATCTATTTTCCCCCCCAATATTTTTTTTATTAATATGTATTACATGATTTTTCAGTATTAAAATGTCTCATTTTGGTATTGATTTATAGTAATCAATTTTGAAATGAACCCCTTCAAAAAAAAAAAAATTCTAGTTTTTTTTAAAAATAATTATCGGCACACCTTTGGAGAAGAAGTAGGATCTGGTTCCATCCTGTCGCACGTAGAAGTTGTCTGCCAGCTTGCTGCTGGCTTTGAACCGCTGCATGGCGTGATCATGCACGCCGTAGTCTCGGAAGAGAACGACGCCTCCGTCTTTCAGCACCTTTAGGGAGAACACAAGTACTTACGTTCAACGATATATTGCAGAGTGGGGTCATAAACGGGGGTTCACCGTATTCAAAATGGCAGCAGTCATAATGCACTCGTACCCTGTGGATGTTGCCAACGGCCAGCGCCATCTTGTCAGGATGGATGGCAGAAAGCACAAAGATGAGCGTGGCAGCGTCAACGCTCGCCTCGGGAATGTTGTCTCGCAGGTCATCACAAGTGAGGTCGCACTGGAAAACGGCGCAGCGAGCAGGATCGCACAGAGGATTCTTCTGTCGACGAAAACAAGGGTGTGTAGACTTTCGATACTGTAAATAAAATCAAGTAAGGGGTATTGGCTCACTTTGACAAAATCAACCGCTCTGGGCGAGAAGTCACAGGCGTAGACGAAGATGTTGCAGTCTTCCTCCAGCAGAGGGAAGATGCAGTTGCCCACGCCGCATCCCGCCTCCAGCAGGACTAACTTCTGCGATTCAGACTGCAATTGATAAAAAAAAAAAAACATTGACACATTGAGTAATGTCACTTATATTGTTTCAGAAGTTGCTGGACTTCATAGTGCGGGCAAACTGCATAACTCTCACTTGTCTGCACGTCTTGAGCTCCTCGAACTCTCTGCTGGTCCAGTGTCTGTCCTTGAAGAAATTTGTTGTGTTCCTTTTGTAGAACAAGTCCCAGTTCTTCTGTGCTTCTCGCTCCAGTTTCATCTGCTTGAAGGCGGACACCAGACTCTGCTCTCCTCCAGTCTTTTCCTCCTGGCTCAAAACTTCTTGTTGGTTGCCCTCATGTTTAATTCCGCTGCTGTTTTGATCACAATGGGTGACGCTATCACCAAGGGGCAAACTTTCATTCTCCGGCGCGGCCATGCTGCATGATTAAAAGCTTCCCATTGATGGTATGCTACTCTGCAAACAGTTTCTTGTACATTTCTACACGTAGTTAATAAGCGCCGCAAGGACTCAAGTCAACAAACAAAAACAACGTGTCTTTTCGGCGGCCGGTTCCATGTTGTCCATCAGTAAAAATGATCCGTGTAGAAACTTCCTCTGCAAGTGACAAACACCATTCACCTATTCTTAATACGTACTGCTTAGTCTCAAAACGAGGCCACAAAATGAATTTTTTTTTTTTTTACACAAAAAGTCATTTTTAAGTGATAGGTATGTTGTTTCACAAACATTTACGGGAGCTTGCATTGACTAGGGTGTATTGTTATGAATCCTACCAACAGTGTCCGTAAAGAAACAACATTGTACGTTAATTGTTCCGACAGTCAAAGAAGTCCCTACGTATAAAAAAGGATACATAGAAAACTAAAGAACATATAACACATCATATAGGCTTATAAAACGTGCATATTGATTGCTAAGTTTGATCTGAAACGTCGACGCTCAACAAACAGATGACGCGCACTAAACGACTGCTTTCTTTTATTTATTTGAATGGGGATTATGAGAACGTGCAGGTTATCATGGTCCGAGTGGAGGCGTCTGACGGTGACGTCACATCACACGTCTAAACACGTCAAGCTGGAAAAAAAACAAAAAAAAAAAAAAAACTTGTCTTTTTACAAATGCACAATTGCATCCATTAGCAGCTGTTTTGTATGTAAAGATCGACAATAAGTTGTGAATAAAAAAAATACACTTGGCGATCGGTCGGATAACGTGAGTATGAAGGATTTGATCAATTTTAAAAATACAACATTAGAGGTCTTTAAAGATATTGTGAGGTGTGATTCGGGAATTCCAAATGGCCTGCACAGTGAGGAAAACAGCAAATTTAGATATTCTGTATATTTTATCTGAAAATTGATGGTTTGTGTGACTTGCTCCTGTCAGAAATTGTACAAGGCTGCCCTCTAGCGGACAAAAGTTAGAAACATTACAAAAACAATAAATACATCACATTGTATTTCGGTTGCCTATGCATATAAAATACTTATTTGACCAACAGAAATAATAGGCATGGATGCATACAAAAAGTACAATAAAAAGACAAATCAATCCAAAAGAAATTACGTCAAATGTTAAGTTTTTTGACAGCTTGGACTAAATGCGGAAATGTCGTATTAGTGACGTATAGGATGTTTTGCTAATAGTTAGCTTCGTTGCTAACCTCGTCGCAGCTGATTAAATGTTAAAAAGTACGCTTATTTTACGAGCTTTTGTTCGTTTTTCTGTGCGAAATTTGTGATGGACATTTGAACGTTCGTCTCCCGTGACAACCAGAAAGACAGAAGATGAATGGCAGTACGAACCCGTTGCTGGACAAAGAGGAGCATGTTTTGAAGCTCGGGGAAAGCTTCGAGAAAAGGCCCAAGTCCTCCTTTCACACAATCAGATGTGAGTCAACTGCCAACATAAAAAAAAAAATCACCTTTTATATGCATATTTCAACACATCCATCAAGATGACAACAATCATATGTAGTTACTAAAAACAGTGGTACAGCTGTTATTGTGAAACAAGTGCATCATATTTTTTGTTATATAGCCATATCCTTATTTTTATACTGCAGAGAAAACACTAAATATTAATGGTAAAATACACAATATTCAAAAAAAGGTAGAAAAATACAAGAACTAAGACCAAAACTACAAACTAAAAAGATAACAAGAAAAAAATAGAAATAATGTATACTCAAAGTACTAAAAGTATCAAAGACAAAATTACAAAAATAATAAAAAAAAAGACAGATTACAATGGTCCTAAATTACTTGAAAACAAATACACAATTAGACAAATTACAAAGTACAGAATAAAATGGTAATACACCAAACTATAATATTTGATAAAATACAAAATATGTGAAATGCTTTTTGCTTGAACAGATGATTTCAAACCCGCGTCCATCGACACCAGCTGCGAAGGAGAGCTGCATGTGGGCAAAGGAGACGAAGTCACCATCACGCTGCCTCACATTCCGGTACAACTTCTCACACTTGCTTTCTTTGCATTAGCTACAAAAGTGTGGTAAGAGTTTTGTTGTTGTTGGCAGGGCTCCACGCCACCCATGACAGTGTTTAAAGGCAACAAGCGGCAGTATCAGAAGGACTGCGTGCTCATCATCAATCACGACACGGGCGGCTTTGTCCTGGAGAAACTCAGCAGCAGCATCCAGGTCAAGAAAACCAGGTGAACTCAATGGATTAAACCTAGCATGCCACAAGAGGGCGCCAAAGGGTTGTAGATTTGGGAGATTTTTCGAAAATAATGACAGATAAGTCCATCATGGATGCGAGCTAACATCTGTGGCTTGTTTGCTCAGGGCTGAAGGCAGCAGCAAGATCCAAGCTCGCATCGAGCAGCAGGCTGTGAGGACAAACCAAGCGGGACCTCAGTTCCGGGCCCCCACGAAGCCGGGCGTCACCGCCAAGACGTCGCCATCGCCCTCCAAGGACGACCCTTCCCCTGAGCCGCAGCTGGACGACATCAAAAGAGGTGAGGCGGCCACGCCAGATCACAGGCTTTGAAAAATAGTCACTTTTTTATTGTGATGAAAAGAACCGAGTCATTTTGTTTTGTCTTTCCTGCAGAGCTACGAGCCGAAGTGGACGTGATCGAGCAGATGAGCAGCAGCGGCAGCAGCTCGTCCGGCTCGCCCAACCCCTCGCCCAGCGCGGGCGACAGCAGCGATGGCGGAGGAGGTGGCGCTTGTGATGCCAACCGCCCGCCGGGCCCAGTCTCGTCTTCGCCACCAGGCCGCCACGCCCTCGCCAACGGAGGCGGCGAGCGCCAGCCTCCCGCCAACCATCAGCTCATCAACACACTCAGTGAGTACCAAGTGTCCAATGAACAAAGCAACCATGTGACCTTTTGCTGTACAGACGTCCCTCAAGATTTTTTTTCTATTTCTGCCTCATGACGATGACAACAGGAAGTGATCTTCAGCTCAGCGAGTCTGGCAGTGACAGCGACGACGACTAAACCAGCCGGACAGACGCCTCTCCTCACCAACAGTTTCTTTTTTTTTTTTTAATGGGTCAGGTCATAGAGTATTTTTTCAGATGATGCCACATATTTAATTTTATACGAGAGAGACTTTATAGATGGAAGATTCTATTTGGAAGCGGGTTTTATTTTCAACACATTTTTTTTTTTAGCAACATCTCTAGTTTTAGGCTTTTAATTGAAAACGTTTTGGAAAGGGAATTTGTTAATTTTGTTTCGTGACACTTTGTAGTCCAAAAATGTTAACCACTGTTCTCAGTTAAAAAAAATTGAAGACTATTAAATTCGACCTTTTTAGTCAAGGAATGTTAAAAAAGAACATTCAGTAATTTGAAGGATCAAATTTTAAAACGAGTCAGTGAAAAAAATAGTATGGTTATTTGGAAATGTGCTAGAAAACTGAAAAGATATTTTTACCTCAGGCAATTGCAAAAAGGTTCATTTTTATAAAAGTCACGTTCACTATGCCCATTACACTTTTAACGGGAATTTGACATGCAGATTAAAAAAAAACCCATCTCTTTTCTTTATTGGTGCTCCTCTTATCATTTGCTTGTTTGTTCTTGACTTCTCACGCTAAAGTATTTTTGCAATTTGTATTTCAGTGGTCATTTTGTACAAAATGGCAGCTGAGAGAAACCGAGACATTTTGGCACTGCACTTGTTTTTGTTGTACTGAGTTTGTTTGAATAAAATTGGTGTAAAGAATTTTTGCTGCTGGTTCAAGTTGTGTGTACTAGTACTTTAAGATAAATTATTACTAATTTGCACAAATGCCATATACACAAGTAGAGATGTAGAAAAAGTTTGACTTACTTTTGGATGACTTCATTTTCTTCCCACGGGTTCACATAGCATCGGTCGTGTGTGTTCGTCAATCAAATCACAGATTAATGATTTTTCATCAAATAACTGCTGTCATAAATCAAATGAACCACCAAACACGAGCTTGAGAAAACTTTTCCATCCAAAACTTTTCTCTGAGCGCACCTTTTCCAATCAACTGAACGTGTATTGACCAATCCGCTGTCAGCAAAAGATCACGTGACCAAACCCGGAAGACAGTTAACTGGTGAACGTAATTATATGAAGAAAAACTTGTCTAAAATAAAAAATAATAATAAATTCCTTCATGGTTTGTGTCTTTGGAAAAAAGTTAAATACATCCGTATCCATTTATTTATACAAATACAATCGTTATAATCACAAGCCTAAACTGGTCATCTTTGGTAGCTCTGTAGCGACATCTTGTGGCTATTAATGAACATTTATTCGACATCCTGTTCGTGATATGAATGATGGAGGAAAGACAGTGGGCCAGCGTGAAATTGGATAAAAGATTATATTGTGGCTCTTAAATAATGAGGGTAAGGTGTTTTTTTTTTTTTTTCATGAACATTTTCCACAAAGACGCTACAGTACTTTTCAACAACACCACACAAGTCACATTTGGGCACACAAAAGTACACACACCACATAAACATAAATAGCTTTTTCTTTGTTTTGTCCCTTTACAGTGAACCCCGAATGCACACACCTACACAGTTTCCTTTTTGGTAAAACATACAGTACAAAAAATAATTACCATGACATCAGGCCTTGCACGATTTTACTACACTTAATTTTCATGATTCATTTTTTGTGGATGTGGAACGTATCCTTTGCAATCAACTGGGGGTTCACTGTAAACCATTTCTTAGCTGCACCCTCCTAGCTTGTGCTACCACCTTTGCTATATAAATTAACAGTATCAACACAATTGTAGAAAAGCTTGTAATAAATCTATTTCGCTTCCAGTACAAAAGCTCCTCGTCCACTTCGGAGACTATCAGCACGACTCGGAGAGTCCAAAAGTTCCGTGAGGTTCCGAGACGAGAACATCCTCCCGCAAAATTCCTCTCCTGAGTGTTTTGTTCAAAAGGGATTCCTTGGACCCTGAGTACCTTTGCCGCATCTCAAGTCCGAGATGCTTTTTTTTTTTGCAGGGGACGTGGGGTCACCGTCCGGGGCAGGCTAGCGGTCTGATGCAGCGTCCCTGGAAAAGCACCAAGTTGGCGGGACAGTGGCAACCAGCCACGCACGGCTTGTGGCACGGCCCGATCTCGTTCCAGTTGTCGCAGGTTTTGGTGCAGCCCGGCCCGCACGTGTCGTAAACGGCGCCGTGCTTGCATTGCGTGGCTGACACAAAAAAAAAAAAACTTGTGTTAAAAACAATAAGTGTCACGGCGTGGCATCAGTTGTCTCACCCATGCAGGAGGCGTCCGGCCTCCAGAGGACGGGGACACCTTCTCGCTCGCAGGCTCGGCTGTAGGCGATGAACGACTCGCAGTAGCAGTTCTTGTGCACCGGACACTCGCACATGTCCGTCACACACGACCTACAAAGATAAAAGACGCCAGTCAGCATCTCGGTTTATATCCCCCAAAAATCTGTGGAAAACAATTAAGATTTCGTTTGCGTCGTCACCTGTAGAAGGCGGCAAAGTCGACCACGCGGTGACACTTCTGGAACTCCCACGACTTGATCTTCTGGCACTCGCGGTGGGCGCGGAATTTGACCTTGACGCTGCCGGGACAGAGGAAGGAGGTGGGGCGACGATGCGGCGGCTGGGCGCACAGCTCGTTGCCGTCCGGCGCGCGCCACGACTCGGCGAACTCGTCCACGTCGAACTTAAAGTGGCCGTCGCCGCCGATGGTGTCGTCGCGTTTGTGGCCGTTGTAGTTGCCGCACAGGCCGCAAAGGCGCCCCCGCAGGTGGGGGGCGGCCACCACCTCCACGAAGCTGTCGCCGTCCCAGGTGATCTCCAGACCTGCCGACAAAGAAGAATATTCATATTTTAATGTGCTTCAAAGAGATTGACATTGAAAAGTCGTGGTCCTTCAAGTGACCTGCGATGGTGGTGAGCTTGAGGAGGTAGCCGTCCAGGTCGATGTGCACGCCGGGCCCGTGGTAGGGCAGCGCGATACGGGTGCCGTTCCTGCGCACGGTCAGGTGCTGGTGGAGGCCCAGCACCAGGCCTCCCAGACGCACCTCCACCGACTGAGTCCAGGAGAAGGAGCGGGTGCGCCGAGCGTCGTTCTTCACCAACACCTGCGAGGAGGACACGAGCCAGAGCCTTTTGAATTTAACCCCATGCAAATTGTAAACGCAATATTATTTTTGTCCACTTGGAGTCGCCATTCTCACATTCAACTAAATGTGCCTGTTGACCTTGACCTCAAGAATCAAAGTCGTACCGTAAAGCTGGAGTCGCCGCCGTTGCTGCCAGCAGCACCGCCGCAGTCCCGGGTCAAGACGTACTGACACGTTCCCTGGAAGTTAAAAGTTCTCCCGTCGAAGGTGTTGTAGTGCGGGTCGCCAAACACGGTGCACACGCCGGGCTCTGCCGTGACACACACAAAAGGCCGTTGAGAAGATGGAGACGCACGGCAGGAGCAAACGGGACGGGGGAAGTAAACTTACTCACTTTCAGTGCAGACTGGACAGCAGCCCGTCCGGTTCAGAATCTTGTTCTGGAGGGCGAAGCGACATCAATTTAGCAAAGCAAATGGGATGGAGGATAGCATGAAAGAACCAACAGGTGAGGTGGATGCCGATTGGCCGCGGTGACGTGTCACTCACCGAAGGGCAGCTGGTGATTGGCACACACTGTTTGGGCCGGCACTCCACGCTGCCTTTCACGCAGGCGCACAGCGTGCAGTTCACCGACGACCACATGTCTCCTTCCTGCGGATGGACGAGCGCAACACAGATCAGATCCATCCATCATCCCTCCATCCGTCCATCCATCATCTCACCCTGTAGATCTTGTTGCGTACTCGGCAGTACTTGACGTCGTCCACCTTCACGTAGGACAAGCAGTTGTCGCAGCAGCTGTCGCCGTGACAACTGCCCGGACGCGAGCAACGCCTCCGGCACACCACGGTGGAGTCCTGAACGGACGACAAGATCGGAAGGTTCGCTGACGTGGTTCAAAACAAAAATGGGAGCCTCTTGGAATTTCACCTTGCAGGTGCACGTGGTGCAGTTGTCGTGCGCAAAAGACGTGGCGTTCTCAAAGACCTCGCTGTGGAACAGACAACTCCCCTGAGACAAATCAAACACCTTCCGCTGACCTGCCGCAGCGAGACCACCATCGTTAGAAGGTGACACACACACACTCCTCAAGAACGTTTGTCTGTTATTTACCAAGACATTTGGGACAGCATTGGCCCGGAGGGGTGTGGCTGAGGTGGGCGGGGCAAGAAAGCACAGGACACGCCTCCTTCACGCAGAGAGTGCGCGCTCCCTGCAATTACAACGACACGTTAAATCAAACCACATGATCGAGACTGAGAATTGAATATAAGTAGTGCTTTGGCGCCATCTGATGCATACTCACCGTGCATGTGCACTTGATGCAGGGTTTGCCTTCTGGACTGAACTCCTCCTTCTCTTTGTAGAGACGACCCTCGAAGATGCAACCTGACAAAAGTTGAAAGTTCATTTGCTTTCCTCGGCGGGCTTGGACTCGACTGGAAGTTCAACTCACCGGGGCAGGTGGGGCAGCACTTTTTGGGATGGATCTTGGGATTCTTGCAGTGGACAACACACCGCACCTCGGCTTCCGTGATGACGCCCTCCTGTCACAACCAGGATGTAAAAATGTGATGTCAAAATATTTCTTATTATTTCATATCTTTTATATGAATATATTTTATATATTAATTTGATATATATTATTGCCAGACCTGACAGCGCCGAGTCACGCAGGGCTTGACGCCGCTGGTCCAGGAAACTGAGCTGTTGTAAGATCGTCCATCCAACATGCAACCTAAGAAGACAAGCGTGTGTTTAGATTTCAAATATCGATGACAGGATGTCAGGAACGATGCACAAAATTGACGTCGAGGATATGGAAGCTGCAGACGCATTTCATTTTTTAAAATTTAATAAATACTGCTTTCATGTCATTTGCAGCCATCACATTTAAAAATGGTGTATATTGTAAACACACTGGAATTAAACCTAAAATTTTAAAAAAATCCTCATATAAAAAGTATAAATGGAAGGATTAGGTGGTTCCAAAGAGTAATAAACTTGGCTTGTCCACTCAGCAATAAATTCCCAGCCTATTCATTTCATGCCGCTTACAGTAAATGGACCGCAATCGATGCTGCGCTGCGCCTGCAATGAAAGTTGATCACAAGAATTGATCTACTTTCCTGGGTCTGAAAAGCAAACCAAACACCAAAAAAACAAAAAAGATCTCCAGTCAGCGCCGAGGGGGATCATGGCGTGCCGTTTGAAAGCCGAGCCTCCCCGAGAGCCTCGAATCAGCTTCATACACTCAAGACTCGCTAATATGACGGACACGACCATGTGACCACTTCCTGCCCGCAGCCACTTTTTTTTTTCCAATTCCAGAGGATTATTTCCAAATCAAGTGAAATCACAGCACAGATGAGATGAATTTTGGCTGAAGTTAAAAAAATACCTAAGGACATGTAAATCAACCAAAAAAGTTATTTTCTTAATCGGTGGATTAATCGATTATCAGAATTTTATCGGAACCAGCATCGGCCTAAAGAAATCCAGATCAATCGGGCCCTAGTTTTAATTGTCACAAGTGATGATAATAATAATACAAAAATGGAGCATATATAAACTTTGTTTCAAATATGAAAAAAAAAAAAACTTTCTTAAATTCTTACCTTTACACCTCTCGCAGCACGCGCCGCTTTGTTTGACCACCAGGGCGCAATCTTCGGACACTGGCGGACATTTCTCTTGCTTGCAGTCGGCCTTGCCCTCCTGCCAACCGCAGACGAAAAAAAAAGAAAAGATTGGTCAGTCTGCTGTTTTGTTCTTTGGTCAAAACATCATTTTAAGGTTAAACTGAGATGACACATCAAATGACATTAGGATTATTATTATTATTATCATTATTATTATTGCTTGTGGTGAGGTCATCACAATGAATCATCAACATCTACACTCACATCATTTTCCAAAACTTAGACGGAATTATTTATGTGATTCCCAGAGGAAGGAACAGCACCCTTCACCACATTTGAAAACAATTTGGAAAATAATAACACGACTCAACCCGTCTGATGGTCAGTACAAGTAAGCGTACAAATTTACAAATAACTTTAATTGTAATGCAGCCTGGTAGTAAACAATGTTCATGGATGGTCTAATGCCAAACAAGTAGGAAGCTTCTTTCCGTTTGGCCCAAAACGCCACATGAGCTCACTTTGTGGTCGCCCGTCGCGGTTCAGACTCTGCGGCCGAGACTGATCGTGCATTTCAATTTACAACCACGTATTGTTTTGATTGACTTTTATTTGGAAATAATTTGCAAATCACCATCTCCAAATATTCACAATATCCAAATTCTCAATATGATTAATCAATCTCCAAAATGGTTGTCAAATAATTTGATAATAGATTAATTGTCAATGAATCAATTAATTATTGCTCCTCTACTTCTATGTGAAAAAAAAATGTGTCCAAGCTGGAGCAAGGTCACGTCCTTGTCTCGCTCCCGTCTTCTGTTAGCACAAAGTGGTATTAGTCCAGATGACCTAATGCTCCCCCTCAACCCCCCCGCCCCCGTCAACACTCCATGGGGTCCCTTGTCTACAGGTCAAAGGTGGTGACGGGTCATAACGCCTTCTAAACACTTGACATACCGCGGCACCAAGGCTGCTCTCCTGGATGGCTGTCTGCCGCCGACCTCCCCCAAGGCCCCATGCACCCACCCCCACATACATACACACTTGGACTACATTGAATTACAAACAGGAAGACATAAAAGTCAAGCCTCTGTAAATGTCACCGAGCAACGTTAGATGTAATAAGATTACATCTCAAACCACCAATCAAATTACACACAAGTCACATGTCATTGTTCCATTTGAAGCCCACAAAGCGTAAATGTTAATTGTTTTACAGGATATTCAATCTTAGACGTCTGCGGCAATAGTTAAGCGGTGCCATTTACAATTGCAATTGACAAACAGCAGGATGTTAGATTAGATTTACGCTTCTATTCATCCCTCCTTTGGTTTTGTTTATACTATGTTGCTTGTACGACATTAATCAGTGTCAAAGCGTGACTTTGTTGTTGGTACAATTTAATTCCTCCTGGGGATGCATAAAATACAGTCGAGTATTTAGGTCAAGTGTTGCCTTAAGGGACAGTCAGAAAGCCAAGTTTTTCCCATACGACAACTAAATTTCGACTGAAAACGACTACATTTCTTTGTTTAGTAAACCCAATTCAGGACACATAGAAAAAATGAAAATCATTTTTATAACAGTTCAGTGCAATAAAATTCAAATTTACCTTAAATACAAACATTGGACTATTGCTAGCAGGCAAATAATTATGCGCCACCGTGTATTCATTGTCCCTCAAAGGCCACCATACAAAGGTACCTAAGAGGTTAGCGAATTAACTAGCGAGCAAGCTAGCCTGCTAAGCACACAAATTGAATGACAAATAATAAATAGTGTTGTGCAGTTTTACAAGTCTAAATCACACCATACATCACTACTAACTTGCCATAAAATTACCTGTTGAACCTGACCCAAACGAGCTGTGTACGCGATAATGAGCGACTTTATTGCCGCGGAGGGGCGGTGGACTGTTTGCTATGTGACGTCATACGGCAACAGGTGCCGCGATGCATGCTGGGAATAGTAGTATCAGCGAAAACGAAACAAAAATTACTGACATTATTATTAACAGTATTAGATTATTAGTAGTATTATCATTATAATTATTATTATTATTAAGTTAACTACAGTTTTTTTATTTTGGCTTTTTGACATTTCCAACCTAACGTCAGTCATATGGATTAGTTTTGCTTTACTACCTCTAGGGGGAGACAATGGCAACATTTTCTCCCCATCATTTCTTTTTTTAAATCCCCTTCCTTCTTCCCTCTTTTCCATCACTTTCTCCCCCTCCCCTTCACCTCCAATCTCCCAATCTACTGCTGCCTGTGAACTTTCACCTCCTAAACAAACAGGTCGGGACCCCCCTTAGCAGTGAAAGAGCCACAGTAGCTTCAGGGAAAGGAATTCCCCAAACAGACTTATTTTTTACTTACTTCCGCCGAATCGCCCCTTCCTGTCCAAATGTGTGTGTGAAATAGAAATAACATTACCTGACCATAATTTATTGGACAAATATGGCGTCTATCGTTTAGGCGTTTAATGCTGGAGCCCATCCTGCTCCATTTCAATGATTTCTTATTGAGAATAAAAAATGAATTAAAAGTACTTAAGAAGAATTCTCAAAATTGCCAACATGAAGATTTCCCCCCCACACTTTTAAGCAAGTAAATTTAATATTGGGAATTAAATATTTTTGCAACTGTGTGACAGTTCAAAACTTTTGCCTATACAGTAAAAACCACTGAGACGAAAACGAATGAAGCAATTAAATTCCAACTGGGGGGGGGGGGAGTTTAAAATAGCAAACGGTGTACCCCCGAAATAATTCCCATAACTCCGTTTGGAAAAGCACTTGACCGTGACCAAGATGTAGAGTGAGACGGACATACAGACGACTCGATGAAGAGGGGCAGCAGATAACAGATCGCCATGGCGACCGCTCTGTCAGTTTTACAATGGCTCCTCTGTGTGTGTGTGTCCCCCAGACCTTAGTCTGGTCTGTCTAGACCCCCCCCCCCCCCCCCCCTCACACACATACACACTATATGAGTATATGAGTGACACTGCCCCCCCCGCCCCAACATATCAGACCGCCTGGCGACAGGAGACTCACCGCATGTCTTTGGAGGGAGGGGGCACAAGGGGGCTGACAGATGTGGAAGTACTTGAACACACTCAGGAAACATAGACCCCGCCCCCCCTTTTTGAGCAAAGATTGCAATTTTGAAACGAGTGTGTAGTGTGTGTGGATTTTGATGAGAATGTGAGTCATGTGGATAAAAGTATTGGGACAAGAAATTACAGAAATACATTTTTGGTGTCCCTTTTGTTTTTTCAATATTGCAGCCAAATATTGTGATTTTTGTTGCCGTGTCATTGTCAACATGTCTTGATTAGATCATTGGCAAGTAAAGTCCAATCCACGATTGATCCATCGACGTGTGTCCCAATACTTTTGCCCATATTTGTGGGTTGCAGAGGCAGCGGGAATTGGGGAGGGGGTGAATTGTGGAGTAAAGGTCAGTGATTGGCTGCTGACGAGTGATATCCATTGAGCTGGGCTTTAAACTGATGCCGACCTGATAAGAGCGAGAATGCTGTGGTAACCGTGACAACAAAGTCGCCAAGTTGGCAGAAATGTTCATTTCGCTTTAACTTGTGTTTTCAGTGGTTCTGCAGCAGCGACAAGAATCTGTCCTATCTGTGTTTTCATTTCATATTGTTTCTCTTTTTTTACAAATGTGGATGCTACTTTTTTTTTTTGGTCCAATCAGATTTCACTCTCTGTGTTGCCATGCCAATCTAATCTGCCCATGGCCTTTAGGTCCTTGTAACTTAACTTAGGCCCAGGTACCAAACACACAGCGGCTTCTGTCACCTTCAAAGCGTGACACGTTCACATCCTGACACATTAGCGTCCCGCTATTGACTTGTGATAAAGCTCACATTTGCTCAGTTGTGAAAGGAAGCAACGCAAACACTCAACGAGACAAAGCCCCGTCACCAGACCTGATAAGGGACTTATTGCCGATCAATAAGAGGAAGCGGGTGTTACCAGGCAGACACAGGTGATGCACGGGTTGTCGGTGATGTTGGGGATGTGCAGGACCTCGCCTTCGTTCTCACAGCTGGCCTCCGTGCCTGGAAAACACAGAAGACAGAAAATGGCGGGGTTACGATGACATTTAAAGGCATTTCGAGTCATCTAAAGGCTTATAAGGACGTCTTAAGGGTGTCAAGACACGAGAATCCCTCCAGAAAATATTTAACACTTCTTAAAAAATATATTTTTCCAATACAAACGACACATTCCGCAGCACGTGAGTCATTTTGTGCATTCCACTAAATCCTAAGCGGTGACATTTAAAGGGTCTTAAGGGTCTTAAAAGACGCGGTGGCAAACGTAACCTGAAACAGGAACGCAGGAAACACAAAGCTTTACGGGCAGCGCGAGGCACATGCGAGGAAAACTCCTCGATGCTTCCGACCGCGGTCACGACCTGCAAAACCGCTTCCTGTGTCCCACCACGGCGGCCATGTTGGATGACATCACACTTGTTTAATTAAAGACGAGAAAGCGCGCGGGGGAATCCGACGGAGGCTTCCCAGTGCCGTGTCGTCTGCGTTTCGGGGCAGACGACGAACTCGCCGACTCCGCCGCCGCTGTTAAACTTTACGACCTTCGAGCCTAATTAAACTGGCATGACTGAGGGAGGGGGGGCAATGGAGGGGGGTCTCTAGGGACACATCCCTGCTTTGACCAAATAACTCAGTCATTGTTTTGTGTTTGTCTCAGGTAACAAGGGCAAAGCTTCCATTGGAAACGCTTTTCTAGCATGTTTACGTATCGTACGCACTTGCGGGACACTTCATTAGGTACACCAACTCATGCAATCCACTCGTGGAAAAGGAGCAGTTTTGATTAGTCATTAAAATAACACGACATTCGCTCACTTATTCATCATTGCTCACTTGTTTTTTTTGAAGTTGTACTCTTTAAAAAATTCACGTTACATATTCTTTAATTTTTATTAAACGTGTTACGTCGCTCGTTTCCCTCTTTGTTGTGGTTATCGAGACAAATATAACCTTCACAGTGAAGATCAAAATAAATTTTTAGGCCACAAATAAACCAATGAGAATGTCGGACATTAGCAGAAGCACCTGCCAGCTTAATTAGCCCTTTTTAAAACATTGATCCTGTTCTCATTTTTTGTATATCCCAAAAAACAGGTATTCGAACAGGGGTGTGTAGACTTTTCATATCCACTGAATCAAGTAAAGCAATCTACAGAAGGCCCCTTGATCCCCGATGACCATCTCTCCCCTCCGCCCCCCATCTGGTGCCGCTTTGGCTTCATTTCCATCTTTGCTCCGAGGAGAACCCGCCAGGAACCGCGACATCGTGTTTAGGATTTAAAAAAACAAACCCCAAAAAAACAACAACATATTTTTTTCCCTGTCCTGTGGAGGTTTGATTTAACGTTTCCAGCTGAGCCAAAAGACGCGGGACATGTTCTGCATCAAACACTTTCATCCTCTCGCTATAATCACACGATGATGATGATGAAGGCCAACTGGAGAAGAAAAAAAAAGGGGGAAAAAAAGACAAAAACTCCTCGCTTGTGCTTTTTACTTGCCTGCAGTGGTGGAATGTAACCAAATCCAAATACTTAGCGACAGTACTTGAGTACATTTTCACGGGATCGGCATATTTATTTTTCTGACCACTTTTGACTTCAACGTCCGGAAAGTAAAAGCCGACATCTGTACTTTCAACTATCCAGTCAAAATAGTCTTGCTACTTTTTCCAACTTTGGCAGATGATGAAATGATGTCCAAAAGATGGAAATAAAGAAAGATCATGAAAACACAGTTGAACAAAATGAGGACAGTGTTAAAACATACAACTTGTATTTTAAACAGTATTTTAACCTTTTCAACTATAAATTGAAATATGTGGAATATTTTGAAACTTTTTCCTTTATGGGAGTTTGTTGCGTTGAAATTTTGAGTTCACCCACCTTATTTTTTTTTAGTCTTTATATACAGAAGAACAGAGAATTCATTATCTTGCCACCTCTGCCTTTCACTGTAATAAAGTGACAACGAAGATTCTAAAAATAAAAAGTAAATAATAATACAAATAAAATCTCATATCGAGCCTCCTTTTTTGCGCGTATTGATGTCGTGACTGCGGGGCAAAAATATGATCGACGACGAAGACGAAGGCGCAAAACGCACACATGCAGATCCAAGTTAAAAGCAGAAATTTAATTACAAGCCCCAGCGTGAGGCGAGCTTCTTCATCTTCTCATTGCCAAACTAAACTGACCGTGTAAACCTCGCCAACGCCGCGCGCAACTACGTGCGCTTTTACGCACGGAGAGCAAATGTGGAATCTCTCACCTGTGATGAGCGCGGCGGCGGGCATCCCAAGCAGAAGCAGCAGCAGTAGCGGCAAGCCGGCGAGGAGTCTGCAGGTGGACGTCATCCTCAACAACCGACGGAACCTCCGAGTGTGCGCTTTTTAAATCCCAAAAATACCAAGCAAAAAAAAAAAAGTCGTCCTCAGGGAAGTTTGTGCTGAAGCTTTGGAGCCGGGGTGCATGACGCGCTTTTGGAAGCCTGCCTGGTGGAGGTGAGCAGAAGATGGTGGACTTTCCTGGTAGAATCCGTCCTGAGCGAGGAAAGCGACAAGTTCCAGGAGAGAAGATCAATGTGTTGCGTTCATGGATGCTGGCTGCCGACTGTGCGCTTTCTGAGGACTGCACACACACTCTCTCTTCTCGCTCGCTCGCTCGTACACACGCTTTCCTCCTCCTCCTCTTCTTCTTCCTCCTCCTCCTCCTCTTCTTCCTCGACGACTACATGCTGCCGCGTGGAGCCCAGCAGAGGCAGCAAAGTCCAGCCGGCACCTGTAGAAAGCCGTCGGAACATTTATTCCACATCCTTCGTGTGCAAGAGGAAAATAGGGAATTTTTCTATTTAGGCTCACAAACAGCAAAAAGAAAGATGCAAGGCCCACTTTAAAAATTGGCCAGCTTCTAATTTACTAAACAAAAAATCAATTAAAATCAAATTAAAATTTTTAAAATTAAAATTAATCAAGCAAGCAATTATATTCTGTTTGTTTTCAAGGTCATTTGATAAATTTAACAGTCATGCCTGGATTGGGTAATCTGCACCTTCTGGTGAATTCCCGCCAGGCTGGATTTGCAATATACAATGTTCAGTGCGACTCGTTCCGGCTTATGAATTCGATTTAAAATCAAACTACATTTGTTCCTGAGGGTCTCACTAAATCACAATATTATACCAAAAGTATCAAAACTATTTAACAGACTAGAAGAAAAGTACAAAATATAAGAGCCAAACTGTACAAAACAGACCGAGGCATAACACAGCCTGGTCGTGTTGATGTCGGCGCTGGGGGAACTTTACAGTCATCTTCCAAATGTCCCGCCACTGTTAGCGGATAAGCGCTAGATAAGAGCTAAATGCAAACAAAGCGTAGCTAACCGCTAGCAGATGAAGCCACTCACAAGCAGAAGGAAAGGAAAAGGAGAAAGTGACCAGACATGACGTTTCCTGCCGGCGGACGGGAGGGCTGCCGGGTCGGAGCCCCCCGCCCCGGCCCCGGGGTTAAAGCCTCCTGCAGCCGACAGGTCTGGCCCTCAAAGACCCTGTGTGTTGGGGGGCGGGGGTCCAGCTGTCTCAACCACCCGAAGAGCCTGGACTTAGACTTGCATCTCCAACACAAGGAGATAACATTTAGCGCAGGATGAATTCAATATAAATAATAAAACAAAACATGTAAAGACAAGAACAAAAAAAGTGAGCAGTAAAAAAAAGACGCAAAAGTGTCTCAATTGACTTTTATTGTGTTTTCTATCTAATGACATTTTCTTTTCTATCTACAAAGACGTAAAAAAAAAACATTGCCTATGTTACAAAATGCTTCAGAGCCCTGCCACGCCTTCTTATTTTTGGCTTTCATTAACTTGTTTCTCCCCTGTGCGTCGGCGCTAACGACATTAACGCTAACATGCTAGCTGACAAACGCGACCATGTTGCCATGGGTACCGGTTTTTACCCTGAGCTCACATTATTCAAATAAAGTGTTTCCTGGTGGAAGGTCGACACTTTTGGTCGATATAAAATCTAAGATACAAATGCTAACGATTACTTCCATGATATTGTTTATCTCAGGTGCGAGTCCTTCGTCAATTCTGGTTAGGAAAGAGGTTCGGGGTTCAAACCTCATCCTCAGGCCTCTCCAGCTTCAGGGTCCTTTTTCTTCTCTTTGACTTTGCTCGCAGATGTCTTTTTGGATACTTTTTTGTCTCCTGTCTCTTTGCCCGCCTCCTTGTCTCGCTCTTTCTTCTCTTTGGACGACGACTCCTTCTTGGCCTCCTTGCTTGACTCCTTCCTGTTGTCCTTCTTCTCCTTGGAGGACTCCTTCTTCTTCACCTCGTCCGCCCCCACCGGCTCTTCTCTGACGGCGCCCTCTGATGGCTCGCTGGAGACTTTCTTGTCTTTATCTGAATGACAAGGACGACATTGTCAGGAGGGGACACTTGTCCCCATTTAGATTGAAAACTAAACTGGGTCAAAGATAGAACCTTGAGGGACTCCATACTGGAAAAGACGGGCAATTTATTTTATTTTTTTTCAGTCGGAGCGAAAGCAGTTTAACGCTTTACCAGAAATGTCGGCACACTTTTCTTGCTGAGCCGCTTCAACATCCATTATGTGGCCACACCAGCTCGTTTATGATGTGACCTCAGACGGGCGCTGGGAATGCTAACGAGCCCTTTGTCGCGCCTCAGACGAGCCGTCGCAGTGCCTCTCAGATGGGATTAGCTCTGACTTTTGTTGTCACACACACACACAACACACACACACACACACTCTTTAGCATGCGGACAAATTGAGCGACAACAGCACCTGTTGCATTACAAAGCACCGCCACTTAACTGGAGGACCCCCAGCCAGCCCGCTCTCCACCCTCCGTCCAAGACACATGTTCACACACTCACACACACACGACACACACTAGCGGCAGCTTGGATTGGCTGCGGGATGAGATGATAAGAGGATAGTTGTCTGCCTACAATGAGACGCTCTTCTTATCTCCATGAGAACATTTACAGACCACAGACTGATGTCTCCCTCTCTGTGTGTGCATGATTTTCTTTCCCTAATATTGCGACTTAATGTGCGATCATTTCTTTTCAATGTTCTCTTTCCATGTTTTTTTTGATGCAAACACAAGCAAAACATTTTTATCTAAATAACAATAACATCAGATTTTTTACAGACAATGTCGTGGACGCTCGCTGCGGGCGATGTGTGCAGCCGCCTGTATTTTGACGACGGCTGCGTGCAGTTGAATGCGGCGCTGCTAACAGGCCTGAGCGAGCGGAACATGCGGGCCTTGAACGCACCACAGATAATCCGCAGATCCCCATCTCATACGCACCGCGACTATTGTTGCCGTGTTTTGTTTTTTTGTCGTTCTCAGTCGGGAACAAAAAATAACGGTGGTGACAATGAAGCCGGAGTGTTTTAGCTTAGCACACAAAGTCTGTCATGTCGCGTACATTCGGAAGATATAATTATGATATCATAAGCAGCTGACATGGAGGACAAGAAGACCTCAGTGTTAGGGAAAATGAAACACCTCGGCCGCTCGTTATAATAACCGTATTCCCGAGATGCCGCCCGGCGACTGGAACGACGCTAGGCTGGGTTTCCCGACGCCGACTCAGCGCCTCGGTGTCGCAAAGGAGAGGAAAAAAAGTGTTTAGTCTACAGACGTGCGCTTTGTCGCTTGCTGCCATCTTGTTTTACAACGTCAATGTTTGTGGACGCTCCCCCGGAGAAAAACTTTGCAGTTGACGGACGGCCTCGCAGGTGCTCCCAACGTTTTCCCAGCTACGGACTCTCCGATGTTAGTTTTAGCCGTTAGCTTCCCGTCATAGTTGGTATTTCCACATCTCTCCTTCGCTGCAAACGAGCTCAAAGATGGAAATCTTGGTCAATGTCATGACGCCGCCAAAATGAGAAGACTTTGTGGGTCATTTAGGTTTAAATGTTGGGAAAGCTACAAAATGGCTGGTCTCACAATCACTCAAGATCTATTTCAGGACTCTTTCTGTAGCAGAGTTCTCATTTCACAGCATATGAAGCAGAAGCATTTGATGGACATCCACATCTGTTAACAAGCCCGGCTAGCTCAGTCGGTAGAGCATGAGACTCTTAATCTCAGGGTCGTGGGTTCGAGCCCCACGTTGGGCGAGATGTTTTTGAACAAATCCTGGTTGGAAAAATCACAAGATGTCAGCGAGCGAAACTGAAGAGCTCGGCTTCAATGCTTGCTGGCCAGCGAGCCGGCTGGGTGTGGTTTAGTGGGCAAATTCATTCCCGCGGTCTTGAGGGATATTTTCTCTCTGGACAGAAACGCCCTGCTAGCACCCCAACATGAAGACAACTGTACGGTGGTCTGTTTAAAATGGATTTTTTTTTGTGACTATGAAATTGGGCTATATAAAACCTGTCACACATAATCAACTTTCTGATTATGTAAGTCTATTTGGATATCGGGTTAATATGGTAACGTCCACCCAAAAGCCAAGCGCCCAACGTGGGGCTCGAACCCACGACCCTGAGATTAAGAGTCTCATGCTCTACCGACTGAGCTAGCCGGGCTTGTGTGGAATCAGAGTGAATGGCGACCGACATTTATTTGTTGTCTTGATTCAAAGCGCATGTAAACACAAAACAAAGTCTCCACTGTTTAACTATTAAGATTCTTTGCACATCCTGCGTTTCTTGACTCCACTTAACAGCGTCACTGTTGCCATGGACACCGGGAAGACACACACAAAGCTCAAAATATATCAAGTCGTTGGAAATAAGTAAAAACGGGATAGTGAAGCCGCTTGAGGAGAACATCCACGTCCGGAAAGCAGGTTCTGCTTTGACACGAACAATCAATCATTAAGAAAAGTGGAGCGCCCAACGTGGGGCTCGAACCCACGACCCTGAGATTAAGAGTCTCATGCTCTACCGACTGAGCTAGCCGGGCTTGTGATTGACAGCACACCATAATTTAAGGATAGCAACTTTCACGAGTGTTCCTGCGTATTGTAACACTTAAAAGTTACTGCGACACACGAGCATTTAAAACAGGCGCTATTGTTAGTTTAGTCGTTTATCTGAGCACTCCCGAAGCCTGGCGGTGATTCGGCCATAAATCAAATGCATATGTACACACGCATACACACACACACGTATCCAAGCATGCATTCACCTGCAGAATGACACCAAAGTATGCATGTAAATAAATGAGAGCAAACAGTCACAGGAAGTTGTCCAAAAGAATTGTGACACTGTTTATCTGGCAAGCCATGAGTATTTAAACAATTGTTGGAATCAAACACCGGCTGGCCGTACTCACGATCCAGTTTCACTGTCCAAAGGTTGCCGAGTGCTCAACAAGCCCGGCTAGCTCAGTCGGTAGAGCATGAGACTCTTAATCTCAGGGTCGTGGGTTCGAGCCCCACGTTGGGTGCTTGTTTTAGGATCGTGCCAAATGTCGCTCAAAGAACAGGCCCCATTGACCTTACAATAAAAACAACAGCTCTGCTTGTGCTTTATAAATCAATGTACCATTGACTCAAGCTTTACAATTACCAATTGAACACTTTTTTTTTTTTTTCTCCTTCACTGCCATGCTTGTTCTCACGGACACGTTCTTCACCGACACGGTCCGATTGGGGCGAGTCGCCGAGGCAGACAGACACAAACACGGAAGCGCAGAGGGGGGTCCGAGACGGAGAGGTCTCCAGGTACAGGAGTTGGTCATGGGAGAGCAACTGTACTTAAATATGTGTGCGAGCTCCAGCTCAATGCCTTCTTTTATCATGTCTCATTCGCCGGCTGTCCAAGCAGCGTCATTTGGCTCATGTGGAAAATGAGAAATGGACTTGGGAAGTTGGTAATGATCATCAGGAAAGTCTGCCGCCGTGATTAGAGGCCCAGAGAGTTTGCTTCAGTGATATATGGAAGGGAAGGGGGGGGCAAAATGGGGTGGGGGATGCCCGGACGGTGGGAGGAAGCGCGTACATTCCGAGCTAATCCCGCTAGCGCGCGGCCGGTTAGCGATACGAGAACATGTCAGCGGCGTTGACACTTTGACGCTTATTTATGAGGAGCTGCTTTAAGCTTGTTTGCCGCCCGTGTGAAAGGATGCGAGCGCTTAGCGGGCGCACGTGTGGCCCGAAGGATACGCCGCGTATTCTTTCAAAGAAAAATCCGATGAAATGTGTGTGTGTGTTTGCTCACAGGGAACAAAGACAGCAGTGTGTCCCGCAGAGAGCGAGAGTGGGCGAGACACATCCATAGTATATGACTTATTTATCTAACTTAGAACTGTTTTATCCCATGTGCCATAAATCTAACAAGACTCTCCGCGCACACATCTGTAAGATGTTAGCTATTGTGTTTAAAACACCGGCGTTAGGAATTTTTCCTACGGCTTACAATAAATCGTTAAAAGTTGCATATGAGTCTAGCGGTGCCTATCCGATTACCAGCGTCTTGTAAAGAATATATATCATGTATTTCTTTTTTATGTGCTGCTGTCATCACGATTTTCTTCAATAATGGCATAAATTATAAAATACAATGCCCCCAACCTGTCCCGATATCACGAGTCATCGTTCGCAAGTCTAAATTTGAAATTACACACCTTTGGTGTAGTACCGCGTCACGCCACAAAATGGGGGGGCAGTACTGAGCAGTGAGAAGAGGCACACAAAGGTTATGCTATGGTTATGTTATGCTAGCATTAAGCGAGAGGAATTTCCCGAGATGTAATCACATGGTCGGGTTGAACTTGAATTTTCCTTTAAGTGTCAGTTTTCTAGTAAGTTTCAAGTGAGAGTGGCAACTCCTATAAACAGCTTGAAGCAAGCACACTTGACATCTTATTTGGAGAAGTGGATTTTCTCTCGTCCGGGACGACTATAAAATCGCCGGCCAAACGCTTCACGTTGTTGTAATAACATGTTCGAATTCAATCGTGTGTCTTTTCAAAACACATCGGTGAGCAGATTGTCACAATCCAAGTGTTATTTGCTCAGAAACGAAGCGCATCTGTATGTACGTATCGCCGAGTTTGCCAGCGTCCACTTGGAGGTGTTTGCTAAAGCAAAAAAAAAAAAAAAGCAGCTGCTCAAACACACTTGTAGGAGGTGGATTTGTGCTTCATTTCTCTCCGGGCTCTTTCGTTCTTTCTTTCTTTCTTTCCCGCGGCAGCGTTCACACGCCTTGGCGAAGACGAGCGTGCGCGTGTTTTCTCACTCGTTCAGACAGATTGCTTCCTGTTCTGCTCGCTGTTACACTTGCTTCCTTCCCTCCTTCCTTCCTTCCCGCAAGCCGGCCAGAATCATCCCTCTGTTTGCCTTGGATGCTCCGAACCCGGCCTGCGCTAGGTTTCCTATAGCGAGCGTGTTACGCAATCATTACCAGCGTTTATTATGAGGACAACTAACAAAGATATATTTGAAATGGCTAGTCAAGCTTGCAGGATACATTCCAGGCCCACCCGTGAACTATAAAGTTCATATTAGCTGGGTCATGTGACAAAAATATTGGCTTGCTAGCATGTGCCCGGCTAGCTCAGTCGGTAGAGCATGAGACTCTTAATCTCAGGGTCGTGGGTTCGAGCCCCACGTTGGGCGTAACATTTTTAAATGAAGCAACGCATTTGGATGAGCACAGAGCTAAAAGATCTTATTTTGTCCTCCTCATTAATTGCAATGTTAAAGTCCATAACAGATTTCACCAATCGACCCCCACCAACACATCTGCACTGGCAAGCACTTGTCATGATGACATCAGCGACTAACACGCTGTCTTATCAGCTGTCTTCTCACCTCGCCGCCACATTCATCTCTGGCTTTTACAGCCCTCGGCGGGCGCTCCCTCACGCCGGTGTGTGCGGGATTATTTATTGAGGGACGGAGAGAAGCGACGTAAAGGCCAGATGAGCTCAGCTGGAGTCTGTTTCACGTTCGCACCGTGCTTTGGCTCCGGTTAGCTCGTCTCCACCTGACTTCCAAATGGACTTGATGAGTTGGAGCCTTTGCCAAGATCGTGGAGATGTGTGTGTGATGACCGGGGAAGGGAATTGTACAGGTGCCGGCCAAAAAAAAAAAAAAAAAAAATTAATGAGGCCGACTGATGACAGCTTTATGTGGTGGACAGTAAAGGTTAGCTGTTTTTGGTTGCCATGGAGACGGCGGAATGAGAGGGGGTAGAGATGCTACAATTAAAGTCAAATATAGACAAGGAGAGGGAAGTCGGTTCCCGTAAAGTTACCATTTTGTCGTTACATTACGACAATTTTGTCTGATTATCCTCCGGAGTGAAATTTTGGAAGTATTTTTCCACAGACCAAATCATCGAGTGGCGCTGGCGGACTGACGTCGTTTAGGACTTAATGACGGCTAAGTGTGGTACTTTCAGAGCGGCGTCGGCGGGTACAAGTCGTTACCACTTCCAGAGAAAACACCGCAACACACACACACAAGCATATAAGGCCGCTTATGAACCCAAGCGGCTCGTTGCAGAAAGTTTTTCACGGCTGATGTGCTTCCAAAGCGGCGAGGCGCCGCTATCTGATTGGCCGTTTGCCGGGAAGTAATTGTTTTGTTGGCAACCCTGGCTTTTTTTTTTTTTTTGTTTTGTTAAAATAAGAATGATTTGTTATCCGGGCGCAGGTGTGGAGTTCATCTTATTTTTAGTAGTAGACGTTAAAGACGAGTCATGATGAGATTGTTCTGTCCTTATTCTGGTGTGTGTGTGTGTGTGTGTGTGTATGTGTGTGCGTGCAGCCATGTTCTCATAGGCAGGTCATGTCTGGGTCAATCTCTCTGGCTCCAGCACTTCCCTGCTTTAACCCCTTCGTATCCCCACGCTCACACACACACACTCACACACACGCCGGCACAATGAAAGCAATGTTGCATGTGTGTGCTGTGATGAGTACAAGTAGTGTATTCCAGCTGTAAAATGAGAGTTGGTGGCTCTAAAAATAAATTGACCGGGAATTGGGGGTGGAGGGGGTGCAAAACACGGTCATTCTATTTATTTATGACTTTATTTTTGAGTCATAAGTAAGCAGAATTGGCAAGCAAAAAATTCAGATTTTTTTTTAATTCATTTTAGAGTAATAAGTAAGCAGAATCGGCAAAAAAATCTAATCAAAAATCAATTTTTAAATTCCTTTCCCTAATCTACTTATTTTAGAGTAATAAGTAAGCAGAATCGGCCCAAAAAAATCTCATAAAAAATCTATTTTTAAATTCCTTTCCCTAATCTATTTATTTTAGAGTAATAAGTAAGCAGAATCGGCAAAAAAATCTCATAAAAAAATCAACTTTTAAATTCCTTTCCCTAATCTATTTATTTTAGAGTAAATCTATTTATAAGTAAGCAGAATCGGCAAAAAAAATCTAATAAAATAATCATTTTTTAAATTCCTTTCCCTAATCCACAGTCTCTATCTGTAGCTGTCTAAATACACAATGTATTTTTGTGCTTTTCAGACAAAACAAGTTTTTCAGTCATTTCAAGGCAGCGCTAAAAAATAAAAGCCTCCTTTTCCACCAGTCCGAACGCCTCCATTTTTATTCCTTTTCAAGACACTCCCTCAAGAAGTTCATTTAAGCTCACCAGCACGTCAGGTTGTGCGCTTCCCAAAATCAAACACACACTTGCACACACTCTCCTGAGCCATCACAACAAAGTGAGAGAGAGTGCGGCGCGCACGCCGGCACATCCCTGCAGACATTCCAGTGGTTTGCGGTATGATTGATGGAGTCGGCACTACTGGTCCCACTGGGATGTTCCCACTTAATTGCTGTCTGTCCACACACACACACACACACACACACCGAGCATACTGGTCTTTCAAGTGAGCATCGCGTCATGACTGTCTGCCGTGAGGGATGCACGCTCGTGTTCATTCAAAGGCACTTATCAAATATTTTCAAAGTAAATATACTGAGTCTTCTTCACACAACTTTATCCCGAAGAAGCGAGAGTGAAGTACTTTCCCAAACTATGCCCGTCGTGTGTGTGGTTAAATGACAAAGCGGCGGCAGCGTTACGGGGTTGTAAAAATACACAAAATGCCGGAATGTGCAGTCGGCGGAGCCATTTGACAAAGAACCGCACAGGCGGCGTAATTATAGCTAGCCTATCTAGACCGGCTCATTGGAAGCGAATCCGTCTGCACCGCTTCCACTGCGACGTGAAAGTCGTCGAGAAACACGGCCGAGGCCATTTTGGTTTTGGGAATGCGGACTTTGTAAATAAGCATTTCCTGGCTAGTTATTTTGGATGGATAACTGCTGATGTTATTTTATGTGCAGTCAAGCCATCTGTCCGTTGATGCTAGCATGCTATGAATGCTAGCAACGCGAAAAGTTTCAAATAGCTCGGAAATACAAAAGATCGTGTTTGTTATTGACTCTGCTATTATTCTTAGATTAGTTTGTGTGTGTGTCTGTGCAGATGCGCTGAAGCGCACACACATTAGCCTGACACTATCAGTGTAACTTCCTGTGGGCGTGGCCTAAAGTTTTGTCTGCATTAAACCAACTTCCTGCACTAATGGCAAGCACAGCACAGTCTGTGTGTGCGTGTGTGGGTGACTGGGGGAAAAAAAAGATTGTGTGCATTTTTGCACGTGTGCGGCGTGTGCGGTTGTGTTGTGAACGTAAGCGCATGCAAATGAGGGCGGGCAAGTGTGTATTTGCACATTCTTGCGCTGACCGGCTCGCCGTGCGCGACCGCCACAACGTGACCCATCTCTGAAACGCACACGCACACACAATTGTGTTTTTCAAGCGTGTAATGGCGCCCCGGAGATAGCGTTGCTTCCCAAAACACGGAGGCAAACGGACAATTTGACGGGCTGCAAGTCGTTAGCTTGCTGGATGCAAAGTAGCCACGCTAGGAGAACTAGCGTTAGCATGAGCACAGATGGCCGCTTGATGGCGGGGGGCCTTCTGGCAGGCCGCTGCTAACCACGCGGCAGTGGCAGCGGCGTCTGCGGTGGTCGCGTGGGTGTTTGCGGACGGAAGCGGCGATGCGCCTCAGCCGGGGCGAGCGCGTCTGTCTGGAACTGATCGGGTCTCATTAGTCGCTGGAAATAATTAAAGCTGCCGTCCAGCCGCAACCTGTGGCCCTGTTTACTTTGGCATCGTTGTGTTGTGTGTGTGTGTGTGTTGTCAGCTCAATGTGAAGTGTGTGTGCACGGATCAGATCATTAATGTGCACGTGTGTTTACCTACGACCATTTGCGGAATAAATGCAGAGTATCCTGTCCAGGACTACGAGTTCATTAGATGAGTGTTTCAGGTGTGTATTCTCAAAATGTGTGTGTGTGACTGTTTGATTTCCACGGTCCAATATTTGCCATGGAGCAGAGCCTGGTCCCTAATGAAGGGAACTAATCTTGTCGTCTGTGATCACACACCCACGCACAAACACACACATTAAGTTACAAACATTCAGTGACACACACACATTAGTATCAATACCAAGTATCGGTCTTATCGGCATTATTTTTCTGTATCTTGCGAAGGCTGCAGATATCAGCCACCGATACTTAAGGTAAAATAAATCTAACATGGAGTTAGTCCTCCTTTGCAGTAGATGGCGCTATGCTGCGGCAATTTGATACATTATCTGCATTATAAAGAAATATTTTGGTTGCAATTCTTTGTCATTGTGTTCAAAGAACTCTTAAATATCAAAAGTACCAGATGTATCAGTACTTGGTATCGGTACGTACTCAACGAGTGATACTCGTACTGTGCTGTTGGAAAAAAAAACGTTTTTACTTCACCTTTGTTTATCCAATTTTTTTTTTTGCTATACTCAACCGGATATATAATAAAATATAATAATAAGCAAACATGACATGGCCCTTACGACAAACACACACATGTCGCTAACACCAGTTA
This sequence comes from Syngnathus floridae, assembly GCF_059516105.1. Lineage (NCBI taxonomy): Eukaryota > Metazoa > Chordata > Actinopteri > Syngnathiformes > Syngnathidae > Syngnathus > Syngnathus floridae. The sequence continues at coordinate 1,670,617 of NC_142422.1, read as the reverse complement.
GCTTCAGACGATGTCGCCAACAGCAGTTAGCAACACATTAACACACTTTTTCACACACAGGCGCACTTAATCACTTAAACACACACACAGGATGGGTGCGGGGCAACGTCTTGACGTCTGCGGTCGCGCTTTGTTCTTTGTCTTGAACCAGCGCCAAGGCTGCGAGCAAAACTGACACTGAAGGAAGCGCTCAAATTCACGCTCGGCTCCGTCTATAAAAAGAACTTGCGGCCATCGGGTTAGCTTAGTTCAAACTCTTAAGCGGCCTCACCGCATTTTCCATTTTAAATGGATATCGAGGAGATGAAATAAATGCCCGAGTGGCTTTACGTAAAGCCACGTTGGCTAAAAAGACCTTCCGGAATAATCCGTCGCTACACAGGAGCGTTCGCCGTCATACCGCGTATGTTTCCCGTCATATGATTTGACATGTTTGATAACACCACGAAAGTATGAAACACGTCCGAGTTCACGTGCGGAGTGAGGACAGAACATGTCTGCCGCATGTTATGTTACATAATACGCCATGTAACAGGATCCATAAACAACCGCGCGGCCTGTGGTCCCCCTTTTTTGTTTGTCTTTCAAAGGCGAACCCGCAAAACATTGTTTTTATGATCGTGTTGATTTTACGCGGCGAGCGCTCTTCATTTTTCAAGCGTATAAAAATATATGTTAGCTCGGTATATGTCTTTAAAGTCACAGTGAATCATGATTGTTTACATAGCGGGGGAAAATGCACATTTGTCAGGCCGGGCACACATGCATGAAGATCGTGTGTGTGTGGAGGAACACTAAGTTTTTATAGTTAGTGACAGCTGACGAATAACCCCCAACTTGAACTTTGAACTCGGGCTCTGCCTTGTGTCCCCCCCAGCTAATTGACACGTCTCCTTTGATAAACTTTACACGGCGGCCGGCCGTCGAGCGCTTTTATGAATGCATCCGTTCACAAAATGAATGGAGCAGATATTTGGGCGAAAAAGTCAATTTGTTGCACGTTTTTTGTCGTTTTAAGGATCAAACGGGAGTGACGAAATTATAAGTAATAACGTAAATGTGTGGCTGGGTGGGTGCGCCGTGGAGAAAGAAAGAAGAAGGAAGAAAAAAAAAAGCACAAGCTGTCTGAGGGACTTGTGGAGATAAGTTTTGGGGGTTTGAGAAATGTCCACACAAAGGGGGCTTTATTCCAAAGGCTGCTTGGAGAGCTTACTTATATCCAACACGTGTATAAATATATTCGTATAGCAAACCACAATTACATAAGAAAGTTTATTGGGAGTTCTGAAAAAAAAATTGTGACTTGGAGTGATTCTAAAAAAAAAAAAAAAAAAGGCTAAGGAAGGGTGAATATATATATTCAATCAAAAATAGATAAAAAATGAATAAATGAGATAAATAAAATAAAAAAAACTGCCAAAGTAATCTAATGAGCGGTAATTTAGCGTAACCGCTAAATATTAGCTTAGCGGCAAAACTTTGTGATGTAAAAAGCAGCAGCAGAGTAAAGTTAAACTTCCTCCACTCTGGAAGTTTGGCTTCCTCCGCCAGGCATCCCAGAGGAAGACCATTCATTCCTGACGGCCGTTCCCCGAGGAGTGACAACCTGAACGCGAGTCTTTCACACGTGTTACGTGTTGTACGCTACGTGAGCAAAGCGTGACGGCCCTCGCCGAAAGGATGTATGCTTTGTCCGTGGTGCTCATCAAAATAATAACGCTCGCCGTTTCGTTTCTTTCCCATGACCTAGCGGTTCCATATTTTTCGATGTTTTCCAATGATTGGCTGCCGACCAACACGCATTAAAAACCACGCTACACTTTGTGTCGAATGTGATTGGATTACGGTGTTTATCCGGCATCAAAGTCAGATTATGAAGCCGCGCTAGCAAAGGTTGCTGAAGGTCAGCGACGGGAGCTAGCGGCTGTCGCGGGGGCTTACGAGCACATTCAACTTTCCACTGGTGACAATGATAAGAAATATGTGGAACATGTTTACATAATAGCCGGCAGCATTTGATGTGAGCCCAAAATAGCCAATCAGATAATGCGGCGGCAGCGACATTAGCGACGACGCTATGCTCGCGTTAAAGCCCGGCGGCGGGCGCGCGTTGGCGGAGCTTTGCTTCACGTGGTGTGGCTATTTGTTAAAGTTTTACTTTTAAGTCGGACGTGCCATTGATTAGCTTCAATTCATTTTTTGTTTACTGAGATAAGGTCATGTCCTCAATGGTAGCGTTTAACAACCGGGCTACTATTACACACGCTCGTATTTAAACACACACACACGGGGCTGTTTTGGACTAATCCTGCTTTCAATCTTCTTTTATATGCAAGCATTCGGGCTAACGACATCACCGAGGGAATTTAAAAAAAAAACTTGCGGGATAATGTGAAACAAGGACGCTAAGCCGTAAACAACAATCTATTGGAGCCATTTTTGTATTATGTTGCCGAGTACATAAGAAAATGAACACTATAATTGTTCTTTCTGTCATTCTTCACAAAAAATAAATATACGCTTGTGAGAAATGTTTTATTGTGTGTCTACATGTGTTGCTCCACCGCTTAAAAGTTTCGAGGACCACAACGCTGTGGCTATTTGTTAGCCCGTCTTCGGCATTGTTTATTAGCATTAAGCTAGTCGGACTTGGTTATGCGCTAAATGTATTTACTTGCATTGCATCAGAGGGCGAAAAAAAATTACCTTACCGCTCCATTTGTCCACCGAGGAGACGGGACGTCGAGGGCGTTTTGGGTTTGCGGGGTTCAGGACACCCACGAGGAAGGCGAGAGTGAGCGGCATACGTGAGTGCAGTTATTTTGAGAAGGACGCGCTGGACATGTTTGAGTTGGGACGCATGTTCCAGAAAGCCAGCTGTAATTTAGTCAACGCACCAATTTGAAGGCCACGGAACCCCCCCGAAGAGGCAAAAATACTAACTGCTGCGGCGCTCCAACACGCATCTAAGGCTAAAAACATAGAATTTAAAAAGTTCACCCCTCACCAGATTACCAGAGTCCAACCCTCTACTCCACGGCAACATTTACTGCTGACTTGCGGAAAGTGTCCGATTCCTGCTTTCAAATAATTACAAGTTACGAGTTCGTGTCGTGTAAATAAAAGAGTATTCGCACGTACATTCACAGACGCAAACAAATTAGTCTTGGAGGTAGATTCGAACCCTGAACCAGGGAGCTGTGAGGCAGACATGCTAAATATCAGGACAGACGCTATGCCTTTTAGCTATTTATATTATTAAACACACTTGGCAACGTTCCCGTTAAGCGTCGTGACCTTGGTCGAACTCCGCCAACAGTTTTGACGCAGCTAATGGACGAGCGCTACCGTCATGCTAACACTCTCGGCTAATTGCTAATGATGCCCGCTAATGGGTACCATCCTGCGCGCCGAATAAACACTAGCCAGCCTTGGAAGCTAACAGCGGGTGTTTGTGGCTAACGTGAATGCGCGGCTGTGTTTGAGGATGAGGCTGCGTGATCTTAGCAATTAACGGATGCAAAAAATAGGCACGCGGTTAGCAATTGACCGACGCTACAAAGACGCACGCTGTTAGCAATTAGCAAATAAATAAAACAGTGGCTGTATTGTCAGAGTTCAAGTCGAGTTAATGCATGTTCGCCGGCTCATTGTGTGTGTGGAGCGTCTCTAATTCCAGGTGGGCTGAAGAATCAGAGGCATCTTAGAAGTGTGGGTGGGGGTCTCGGATCTGACGTCCTGCCTAGCAGACACCTTTTGATGCCTTTCAAGTCCATCAAAAGTCACTTCCTGTCCTGGAGCCACACATACCGCCGCCGCACATGAAGACAACGCAAGAGCCTCAGGCCGTGTCTGCTTAATATGTTGGAGAGGAGGTGGCGGGGTCGGGCGGGGTCTCGGAAACGAGTCGGTTTGACACAAAGGAACTATTAAGCTATCATTTTTTTGTGTTTTTACATTCCGACAATTGTCAGTGCAGTACCACGACGTGCCACAAAATGTTTGGCAGCACTGAGTGATGTGAATTCACGACCTACCTTTCTTGATTTTCTTGGAAGGTTGTTTCTTCTTAATAAACTTGGTGGCGTTCTGAGGTTCCTCTGTCTCGTCTCCCGCCAGCTCCGCGATGGGCTCCACGCAGCCTAAACAACATACGTTAGCATTAGCATGATTATTCTTTTCAGACGAAACGACACGTGAATAACCACTCAGAGCATCTCTGCTCTCGGCCAATCGAATGACTTGCTCGCAACTAATTGTGCAGAAATGAAAACAGCCAGAAAATTAAAAAACAGAAGCTTGAGAATCATTTTATGATGTCAGATGATTGATCATGGAGGAAGAAAAAGAAGCGGCATTGAATAACATGCATGTGTGTGTGTGTGTGTGTGTGCATGGTGGGTAAATCCCCACTGGAGTCCCGGGATCAATGAGGGATTTAAGGAGCTCCTGAGGTGGATGAATTGGACGCCTTGTCTGCCGTCCATCCCTCCTCCCTGTCTCCTCCTCTTCATCCTCGTCCTCCTCACCCCCTCCCTCCCTCCCTGTCTCGTTCCTGATGTTTCCCCTGCTCCTCACTCCTCCCTGCTTTCTCTCCATCCTTCTCCTCCTCCTCATTGTAACTCCCCGCATCCCTTCATCCTCCTCCGCTTTCCCCTTCCTCCTCTCTTTCTCCTCCTTCCATTCCTGGCTCACTCCTCATTTCCTCTCATCGCTGAGGATCATTCCCAGTTTCACGCTGCTTTCCCTTAACATCCACGGCACACATGTTGCCTTTGTGTGTCCCCTCTGTGTGTGTGTGTGTGTCTGCTATCATGTCGACCTTAAGTTGTCTGAGAATGTTTCCCCGCCCTCTTTGTGTGTGTATGTGTGTGTGTGTGAAGATTAGCCTAAACCCGCTCTAATATTTATCCTGGCCTTTCTAAAGCCACTCTTGTTCAGTTTGGTGAGAGCGCAGCATGTGGCTTCTCACACACACACACGTACACACACACACACACACACACAGTTGTTTGAAATGGGATATGCTTCGCTCTTAATTGGGCAGGTGTTTTTCTAAGGCCAGAGACTTTTGACATTTTTTCCCCCCCCCTTCAACGCTGTCTAACAATTTTGGTGGGAATGTGTGTGTGTGTGTGTCTTATAACAACATCAGGTAAGAAAAGAGAACTCAGTAAAATGTTACAATTAGAAAGAAAAAAAATTTGAGTTCGAAAATGTTTTAAAAACGGTTAAAAAAATCAAGCGTGGGTGGACCGGCTGAAGCTAAAACATCCTTCACGGATTGGGTCGGGAGATTTTTTTTTTTTTGGGCATTTCCGCTGTCCAAAAAGACAGACAATGCGGGTTGCGCTTGATTTCCCATGAAAAATGCGAAAAATAAAAATAAAAGACGAGGTTTGGGCGCGTCGACGACAGCTGGAAGAACACTTCGCTTTGACGGTTTGGATTTGTCGTCCCGACGACACTTTCTTTTTTGCGGAGCGAGCGCGTCGGCCGGCCGGCCGGCTCCCAAAATACTCCCGGCGTGTGTTTTGCTTCTCATCAGCACATTCCTGCTTTATTCCGGGAGGCTGCGGCCTCAACGTGAGGGTGACACGGCTGTGCCGACAGCGCCAATTTGCCTGCGGCCTTCACGCTATTTACAGCGAGTACACAAACACACACATAGGAAGAAGACGCATTCCGAGCGAGCGAACCCACCGAGAACTTCTCGCTAAATTACCGGCAGGGGAAAAATGAATCAATTATGTAATGCCCTCACATGTGGGCAAGGAGAGCTTTGAGATGGGTCTCGTCGCCTGGACATATAATTTCCGTCATCTCCATCTCTCATTGGTTTCCGTTTGTTGTGGTCGCACGGTGACGACTCGTCACCCTTTAAATAGGCCGGCGGACTGATTACAGTGCGCCGCTCCGAAGAATGCTTCGATAAAAGTGTCTGGCGTATAAGCCCCGCCCCCTTACGGAGAGCACGCCCTCATCATCTTATGGACCCGAGAACCTCCCGAGAAACTTCATGCGCTCATCCCTAACCGCGCTATATGTTTTAATGTGTGTATGACGACATGGAGAATATTTGATATTTCCTGGAGGAGGCGGAGGCTCGTGTTAATTATTGATCGCCCGCCGGTTATTTTTAGAACTGGAGGGAGCTCCACTCTTCAATTTGGAAACGCCGCAGACGCACAACAAGGACAGCTGCGCTGAGACCTAACACACACACATGCACGCACGCTCTATATTATCTATATGCACACACACACACACACAAATATATAGTGCAACACACACACACATGCACACAGCAAGCCCATCCTCTCCCCTCTCTTTAAGTCGAAAATAGACACAGGCCTCAAACCACAGCTACCAGCGCAGCACTGCAAAAATAACACACACAGACACACACACACATACGGTACAAGTAGTGCACGTGTGTAACTTTGAGCTTTGGTTTGATTAATAACCAAAAAGCGATTCTGGGAAAAAGAATAATTCGGAAAGCAAACAGAATCGAAGCCAAATCAGATTTTTCTTTAAAGAACGCCAATATGCAAATATTACAGCGTCTCATGTTCATTTTTAGTATTTTTGTTGTCCAATAAAAGCAAGTTAAACGTGTTCATAAAAGTGGCGCGGGGACCTAATAAATGTTTTCAAACAAGAGTGTAAATTTTAAATTAGAGCGCTGTAAAAATGTCTTAACCTCAGCGACTGACGTGATGCTACCACAAGAAGGTTTCATTTATTTAATAAAAAGACATCGCTGGGAAACGCCCGCCCACACCCAAATGATCCTATAAAGTGTCCTTTTGCACAGTAAATCTCAAAATAAAAAATAGAATCGACCCTCAACAAAAGAAATAAACTCAAATATAAATTGAAGCTACTTTCTGTTAGCCTGTGTTTCGATGTTAGCATTAGGCTAACAGACGATTGCTTGAACCTTTTGCTCTTAAATACAAAATGTTTGATTCTTTTTTGTGTTTTTTACGTGTTGGTTTATACAGTCAATTTCATCAAAACCTCTTGAAGCGAGCACACTTGTCTCCTATTTGGAGTCATGTTTTGGAGGAAAAAAAAAGTTGGAAAAAGGTCGACTTAATGATACTGTTGATTTTATGTCGATTTTTTTTATTGCTGTGTGTCCATCTCAGCTTGTGTTGAAGTGAGGAATGTTCTACCACCCAAAAGCTATCATTTACACTCACTTACACACAAACACCCACACCGAGTGGGGCTTTTTTTTTTTTCCACCGTGTGTGTGTATGTGTGTGTGCGAAGAGAGAGGGAGGGGGGGGAACGTTTGCCGTGGGTGTTGTTGCAAACATAAACAAGTGTGTACCTCTACGCCTGGGTGAAAAAAGCAACATCTGAGACGGCAAATAAATCCCAGTTTACAGTGGCTGTTAGTGTGTTTGTGTGTGCGTAACAGTGTTTGTGTTTGTGTGTGTGAGCAAGACCGGAGGCGACGACGAAAGATAAACACGAGTTAATGAACTGACTTGCGGTTCTAATCCGATAATTGAAGCTTCAAATCGAGTCTCGGAGGTTTTTAGACTCACCTGGGGCCGCCAGGTTCTGGACTTGGGCGGGGACTTGGGCGTTGGCTTCGGAGGCCAGCGTGAGGCGCCCCCCTTTGGCCAGGCGTTCACACAGCAGCGTGATGTGCTTCTTGAGGCGGTCCGTGTCTCGGGGCAGGCCCAGCACGGGCCCCCCGGCCTGGGCCAGCGTGGTGGCCTGGTCTTTGGGACTACGGGACAGACACGTCCTCAGGAGGTGGGACACGGCCGCGTCGCAACTCTCCTCCCAGCCCTGAGGGGGAGACACTCAAAATCACGTTTGGCCCAGGAAGATAAACGCGAAACACGTCGGATCAGATTCAAAGTAAAGACGTCTTAAATGTGATCCAGCTGAGCTACATAAAAAAAAAAAGAAATTCCAGAAATGTTTGAAAAAAAAAAAAAAAACACAGCTGCAAAGAGCTTTTTTCGTTCTCTGCTGCCATAAAGTTGATGAAGAGCAGAGGAGGGCCGCACTCAAACAACACACACAATTATGTAAACTTGCTTAAATGCGGACAAGTGTGTGTGTGGGGAGGGGGGCAATTAAATATCAGGCTGGCTAGACAAAATAGAAATATTTGATACTGTAAATAGTTTCAGAAGGATGACATCCAGCTTGGGCTCCTCCAATGATTTTCCCAGACTGGACAGATCAGGACGTCACGTCGTCTGTCTGGAGCGTTTGTCTCAAAGTACGGCGCTGAACATTTTTGCTAGCGGAGAGCCAAGATTTTTTTTTTTTTTTAAATGAGATCCTTGTCTCGCTTGTTCTATTAATCAAGTGACGGCATTCATCCTCCTCCAAAAGAACGCCGATAGCTAAAAAATGGACTTTAAGATCTTCTCCTTCACCACCTCCTTCTTTTGGACTTCCCGCTTGTCATCGTGTGCTCTTCTTGACCCCGCTCTCAACTCGCTCTTCTTTTCTTCTTTTTCTTTCAACTCTAATGTTCTTCTCTCTCAGTCGGCGTGCGTGTGGTTGGTCATTAGAGGCATGATGACCTGTCATTAGGACTCATTAGGGGGCCTATCAGCATGGGGTCCAGAATGGAGGGGGCGGAGCAAACTGGGAGTTTGCTCACCTGTCCCACTGTGTGTGTGTATGTGTGTGTGTACCAGTTGCGGCGTGTCGTGCAGCAGCGGCAGCATGGTGGCCTCCAAGATGTTGGTCTGCTCGGGTGTGAGGCCCTGCCCCAGTGAGAGCAGCAGCACCAGGAGCTGTGTTGAGCTCCTCAGGCGCACAAAGGCCTCTTCCAGCTGACAGGCGTTCTCCTCCGCCGCCTCCGCCAGAGTCATCACCTGCGTGGCCACAAACATTTTGGAAAGTCAGCCTTGAGAGTTCTGGAAAAATTCTTAAATGTGACCCCTTTGTATTTTCCACTTCTGCTGTCCTATTACTTTTGTCCGCATGGTATTTTCCCCGCACAAGCCGCACGTCAACACCCACTGAGGTGAGAAGATCAGATGGAAACATCTCCAAGCAAAACAAGTCCAAGGATAAAGTCCAAGGATCAACATGAAAACACATCCCCGCCCCCTCCTTCCTCTCTTCTGAGGGACTCTGGTGGTCAGAGGCTGACGCAGGAGCCAGACTGTGGACAGCCACTTCCTCACCAGCCAGTCACTAGGATGACAAGGTCGGAGTCTCAAATAGATCCATGAGAAGAGCGGGACGAGCCAACGTTCCGCGTGAGCGCTTCTCTGATCTCTTATCGAAAGGCGCGGCCTTCGTTTGGCTAAACATCCCGACGAGCACTTAAAACGTGTCGCGTCCTTGCCGTGACCTAGAAAAGCGGCAAGCAGAAAAAAAGCCAAGCGAGCACATTTTCAAGGTGCAACTTAAGACCTCGAGCGAGTTGAACTCTGAACCTCAACCAGGGTCCGTTCTGAACTTGGGAGCGATAAGGAGGACAAGCGAGGACAGGCCCGAAGGTTGGGGGAGAAAGCAGATCCTGGACTAATGGAGCACATTGACTTGACAAATGGATTGGTGGGATTTGGGAAGAACACCCACAAAAAACGCAACAGGACACCTGGACCAAGGTGTTTGGACACAAATATGGGGAAAGAAGACAGATGGACGGACTTGACTCATCCCTCCGTCTCTACCCAGTCAAGTTGCTCGCCCCCCCCCTGCAGAAACTCAATTTAAGTGGCCCGATGAAAAAACATTTTTTTTGCTGAAGTCAGCAAATCAGAAAAGCCACGATCTGCAAGATCCTCATGTAACATTCTGACCATTCAAACCGGGTTCAAGCGGACCACCCTCCCGAGTGTGTGTGTGCGTGTGTGTATTGATAAAAAGAGCGAGGGTGCAGTGAAGGGCTCCATTGTTGGCAGGGCAGCGGCTCGCTTCCACGCATACACTGATTGATGCCAGCTGAGTGGACACAAAGACACATTTAGTCTACACACACACACACACACTGACCAGTGAGTTTAGAGGAGGAATTTGTCGTATTTGCACACACAAACAAAAATACACAAATGGGCAACAATGCCTCCCCGCATCTGTTCTGACATAGACACCAGTACAAATGGACACACACAGACGAGTCACATGTATTCGGGTTAATTGAAATTTTGCGTTACAGGAATTCAATTTAAAAAAAAAAAAAAGTTCATCTGCTGTTGTTTCAGATGGCGGCAAAGTTGATGTCATGTGCAACACGTGTGTGCATGCGAGTGGTTTCCTTAATTCCCGAACAAATTAGCATGGCCATTTAACAAAGGCGGGGATTGCAAAAGCCATTTCCTCAAATGTTCTTCTTTCCCTAACACCAGAAGAAGACATTTCCTCGATAATGAGGATGATTAAAAACATGTGCCGAGGGGTCTTGAACTCGTCTACTAACTTGGCGGATAAAAATAGCTACAACATGGACGCCGTGCGATGATGTCACTCACGGGCCGCAACATTAAGTCATCCATTTTTTTTTTTTTAGACCACTCAACACAATAATATACGCTCAATTAAATATGTAAATACCTCACAACTATGTTAATGTGAGGCGGGAAAAGTTCTGGCAGGTGTACCTAAAATTGTGACCGGCAAACAGGTGCGCACACACGCAAAGGTGGAAGACGGCGGGCGGGCGTGTAAACAAGCGTCAGACATGGAGACAGTGCGATGAGGCGATGGCAGGCTCGATAGGTGGCCAGACAGTAACCGCTATTGTGGATGCTCAAAAGCGGCACGCACACAACCAATAGCGATAAGAGTCGTCTGTCTACACGTCTGCTGATAGCATCGCCACGACGAGGGAAGGAGGCAGCGAGACCGCCGCAGATACCGCGGCCGAGAAGCTGGAGAAAAAAAAAAAAAAAAAAAAAAAAAGTCAAGTTGATGAAAGCCTCCTGGCCCAGAGCGAACGGAGGATCGCATGACAGGATCTGGCGACCTGACCGGATCGGGAAGTTATTTCAACTGAGAGCCCCCCCCTCCACCACCACCACCACCACCACCTCAAAAAAAAAAAAAAAAAAAAAACTATAGTGGGGTACAGTCTTCACCCACTCTGTCACCATTCAGCAATTATAATGGGATGTTTTTCTCGGAGTCCCCGGATAACGATTATAATAATCAGTTAATCTGTTGATTCATCTATCGATTAATCGGCTAAATTGTTTCTATTTCCATCCCTTTATTGAAAATACATTTTAAATTGATCTTGCAGAAACATGCTTTTTTGATGACTGGTTTCCCCCGTAATAATTTTGATTATTGTTTTCCAGAGATTTTTATTTTAAGTCCTCAAAGATAATGTATTGAGGCTTACAGATCATATTTATTTAATTTTAATTTCATTTATTTAATTCCAAGCATGTGGACAACTTCAAATTAAAAATGATTTGTTGATCAAAAGCATTTTTTGTTTTTTTAACGGGAGTGGTAAAACTGGATAAATAAATGTCGAGGCTCTATTTACAATATACGACGCACGAGTGACGTGAGTGAACGATCGAGTAGCGACGAAAGCGATCGGCTGACAAGGAGAGTCGGGAGATTGATGGGGGAGGGCGGGGATAATCGAACACACCACCTTTCATCGCGCAGCAAAGCTCTTTGTGCGGCCAGCGTGTGAACACGCGTGGAGAAAAAAACTCGAAAGTGAAGCCACCATGGCAGCCAAAACATTGAAGTCGCCTCCTTTGGCGGCTCATCAATCACAGCCTGACAAAAGGACACTTTGAACACTTTTTTTTTTTGTGGACTTAACCTCGTCTGGCTCCACTTTGAGGAAAAACATTTTGCAGCATCATTCTTGCTCTGGGAAAACTGACCACTCACTTTTCCTTTCCAAATACACACTTGACCTTAATGTAAACACCAGTGAAACGCCATGTTAGCTGTGTTAGCTTAGCATTTGTTGATACTGGACAGCTGGGCAACCTTTGACCCTACAGCACACAACGGCATATATTCTCCACGAATAACAACTGGAGCCAACAAAACTAAAATAGACTGAAGGGAAAAAAAAAAAAAAAAGACGTAAACTCTATATGTTCCATATACAGGGTGATGTAGTGGGTGGTCCCGAGGGCCAAGAGGCCCCCGACCGAGCAGGGGCCTAAATTACAGAGCGTGACCCACCGCAGTGACACCCAACCTGGGATTAACATCCAGCTCGGCTCCCGGTAGCCTCGGGCTGCGTGGGGCTGACCTCCGCAGGTTCCGAGGTGATTGCACGCACACTCAGGCCCACCCAGAGATGAAATAATGAGCGGGTTGAGTGGGAGTGGACTTTTGGGTGGAGAATTTGGCACTAGCGTCCAAAGTGTGTCTTCATGGACATGTGGGGGACACAAAAAAAGCTCTTATCTTTTCCTCCATTCTTTTAACTTTCTTTAAATATTGCCAAAAAAGAAAAAAAAAATTGTGCTTTATATATGCAAGTAAATGTATTTGAACTATTTTATGAATGTTAAAAAGTCACTTCAAAAAAATAAATACATATTAAAACAATTTTTTTAACCAATCATGTATTTTTTTTTTTTTCAGTGCCAACAAATGACATTTTCTATGACATAAAAAGATTTTTTGTAACTGATGGAATATCTAAACACATATTCCATCAAGTTTTACACTATCAAAAGTGTGGAAACATCTGGATGGATGTAATGCAAGACCTGCATAAGAGGTTAAAGCAGGTCAAATGAATTAAATGAAACACACACACCTACACACACGCACACCTCATAAAGTGGTCCGCTACAGCTGCTTGGACGTGTGGACGGGGTCAAAGTTCAAACACATATGCTGACAGCACATACTCGGCCCGTAGTGAACACCCTTAAATCACACGCACATTTACACAACTAGTGAGAGTGTTAAGAGAATGTGATGTGACCAAACCCGAGGGCCTGTTTCAGCCAAACAGCTGTCCGTCTGTCTGTCTGTCTGTCTGTCTTCCACACACATTAACACGACATAGAGGTTGACATCAGGAGGTGGAGACAAAAAAGATGGAGACCAGCGAGTAGAGACGGGGACACAAGCCAGTTGAACTTATGTATTATATTTCCTACGAGAGATTTTGACTACATCCTGTCCGCCAGGAGGAATATTCTGTTTTCTTTTCTCTTCCTATGCGCTTTACGCTGCCAGTGCGTGTGTGTGTGTGTGTGCGAGTGTGTGTTTAGTCTGAAGCCATATTTAGTCTCTCTGGTTCTAAAAGGAGGCCTATAATCACACAGAACCTCTCTCTCTACTCATTACACACGCACATGCACGCACACACACATGCACACACACACAAGCCTGTCATTAAAAGTTCACACTAACCTCCCAGGCTGTACGCCTATCAAGTGTGTGTGTGTACGTGGACAAATTTGCAGGAGATAAAATCAAAGCTAATAATGCTAACGGGATGCTAAAGGGTCATTCAATCAGTCTGCACAAATAATTACAAAAAGGAAAATCAAAGCGAATAATGCTAACAGGATGCTAACCTTGCTAAATCAAAATTGCAAGAGGCCAAATCAAAGCTAATATGCTAATGGGTATGCTAACCATCGCAATCAAATAATGAACATGGACAGCCAATCGGAGTCACACGCAAACACACACACACGTGGAGACCGCATTTGTGTGTGTGTTTGTGCACGTGTGCGAGCGTGCGTGTGTGTTTGCTTTGCACTGAATGGTCTCATTGAAGAGCGTGAGTGCCATGAGAGCGCCCGAGAGGGGGGGAAAAAAAACTCTGGGAATTTACTGCTACAAGATAAATATCCTCATCTCGGCGTCGCCGGGCTGCCGCACACACGCGCGCGGCCGTAAAGTCAGCGTGTAATCTTACAAATCAGCCATTGTTTGTCACGCCGAAGTGAAGCGGGCACGACATGTTGACTTTGGGCAGAGCGACGCGTGCACACGTTTCAAAAAAAAAAAAAAATTACAATTTTCTTCCCCTCAATATTGCGATTACGAGTTAAAATGATCCGAATGGCCCAATTATGAGCGCCGACGAGGAGGTGGATTTAAAAGAGCCTCCCGTGGCATCTCACGTTCTTCCGCCCGTCCGCCCCCTTTGAAGCGTCATCATCCCCCGAACGTACCGATGTCACAGAGAACGACGCGGGCTCATCACAAAGAGGCAAATACGCATCGCCGCGATGTCGGCCCGTCGGCCCTTTGCGGGGAAGCCACGTGCCGGCGAGCTGAGGGTGCGTGAGCCCAAGATGGAGGAGAACATTGCCTCCTACTTGAAGTTTCTGGAGGGCAACTACCGCAAGATGCTGATTGAGAACTGGGAGCTATCCAACACCATGCGGGCGGGTGAGAAGACCCAGGCGGAGTTGCGCAAGAGCAACCTGGCGCTGGAACGCTTCAAGGTGGAGCTGCGCACCATCAACGTGGAGCTGGAGAGCGTCCGCGTGGAGCTGCGCAAGACCAACCGCGAGCTGGACGAAATCAAGGCCTCCAAGGACGACCTGGCCAACGAGATGGCCGAGAAGGAGGCCAGCTGGAGCCGTGAAAAAGACGAGCTGCTCCAGGGCAGGGAGGAACGGCGGGAGGAGCACAAGAACGGCCAGGTGCGTAAAAACAAGATCTAGTTTCGTTTACGTCTTTGATGACCAAATGTTTCGCCGCCTGCTTTTCAGGACCCGGCTCGAGGACGGCAGGCCGTCGCGGAGCCCAAGGAGCTGAAGAGAAAAGAGAAGGAGGCGGTGGCGGAGGAGGACGGCAAAGAGTGTGACGAGAAGGAAAGAGTCCAGGAGGAGGAAGCTCGGAGGAAGGAGGAGAAAAACCGAGGAGACAACAACCACAAGGACGAGGAGAAGGAGCAATGGAGGGAAAGGGAGCGAGAGAAGAAGCACAAAGGGGACGAGGAGGAGGCGGCAAAGGAGGCCGACAGCAACCAGCAGCAGGAGGAGAGGGAGAAGCAGGTGAAGGGCAAGGAGGAGGAACCCAAAGACAGCAATAAGGAAGAGAAGGCCGGCAAAAGGGAGGCGGCGGCGGAGGGGAAGAGGGAGGCGGTCAAAGGGATGGACGAGGCCAACCCCGGCGAAAAAGAAGAGACGCTGAGGGAGGAGAAGGAGGTGAAGGAGCAGGAGAATGAGGAGGCCAAGGAGAAGAAGACGCTGAGCGAGAAGGAGGTGAAGGAGAGGGAGAATGAGGAGAACAAGGAGGAGAGGGAGCTCCAGGAGGAGGAGCTGGAGGAGGAGGAGAAGAGCCAAAGTCACCCCAAGGAGCAAATAGAGAGCCAAAAGGAGGTGAAGGAGAAGAAGAACGAGGAGAACATGGAGGAGAAGGAAAAGGAGAGTGAGAGTAGCTGGGAGGAGGTGAAGAAGGAGGAGGAGGAGGAGAAGGAGAGCCCTGGCATCCTGTATTTGGAGGTGAGGGAGCAGCAGTTGGCCCAAAGTTTTTCAAGGGAGGAGGAAGAAGAGGAGGAGGGGACGACCAGCGATTCGAAGGGGGAGAAAAAGGAGAACGTGTGGCAACGGAGAGACGAGGGCAAGAACAAGGAGGACAAAATGGACGAGGAGCTGAAGAGCAGGCTCACCAGAATGAAGGGCGAGTGGTGGGACAGAGAGCGCAAGGAGGAGGAGAGGATGAAGGAGAAGGACCGCAAGCTCAAGGAGGACTGGCTGGAGAGGGAGAAGAAGGAGGAGGAGAGGAGGAAGGAGCGGGAGAGGCGGCTGAAGGCCGAGTGGAAGGAAAGGGAGAAGCGCGAGGAAGAGAAGAGGAAGGAGCGGGAGAGACTCAAAGTCGAGTGGAGGATGAAGGAGATGAAGGAGGAGGAGAGGCGCAAGTGGAGGGAGAAGAGGAAGGAGGAGTGGTGGGACAGCGACGAAGAGGAGGCCGGCGAGAGGAGGGAGCGGGAGAGGAAGGACAGGGAGGAGTGGAAGGAGAACGAGAAGCTGAGGGTGGAGTGGAGGGAGCGCGAGAGGAGGGAGGCGGAGAAGAGGAAGGAGCGCGAGAGGAGGCTGAAGGCCGAGTGGGAGGAGATGGAGAAGCGGGACAAGGTGAAGAGGAAGGAGAGGCAGAGGAAGGAGCAGAGGAGCAAGAGGGAGGAGGCGAGGAGGAGGGGGGGAGGCGAGGAGGCCAAGGAGAACACTTGCTTCGGGAGGCTCCTCAAGCTCCTCTGCTGCTGTCGGAGAGAACAAGCCTGAAGCTCCGCCCCTTCAACAACCAACCGGCGAAATGAATACGACTCAAAATTTTAAAAAAGGAGGAGATAATAAGATTCCTGTCCTGATGCCTAACTTGATTAACTAGAAAATGCAATTTCTGGAGAAATTGCGTGTGAAGGCGAAGACTTTGAATCACTTCTTGGGGAATGATGCCGAATGATGTTGAAAAGAGTTGAATTTCTTGAGAAATGTGGAAAATAGAAGTGTAAGACTAAATTTTGGAGAATTTGGTTGAATTTCAAATTTGAAAGTTTGGAATTTTTGGTAAGTGGAAAGTTGTGGAATAGGTAGAAAAAAGATGAACAGTTGAAACTTGGAATTGGTAGAATCGGTTGAAAAATGTAGAAATTAGAGTAGAAAAACGAAATTTAGAAAAATTTGGTTGAATTTCAAATTTGGAATTTTTGGCAAATGGGAAGTTGTGGAATAGGTTGGCAAAAGATGAACAGTTGAAAGTTGGAATGAGTTGAATAAGTTGAAAAATGTAGAAATTAGAGTAGAAAAACGAAAATTTGGAGAATTTGGTTGAATTTCAAATTTGGAATTTTTGATCAGTGGGAAGTTGTGGAATAGGTAGGCAAAACATGAACAGTTGAAAGTTGGAATGGGTAGAATTGGTTGAAAAATGTAGAAATTAGAGTAGAAAAACGAAATTTTGAAAAATTTGGTTGAATTTCAAATTTGGAATTTTTGGTAAACGGGAAGTTGTGGAATAGGTAGGCAAAAGATGAACAGTTGAAAGTTGGAATGGGTTGAATCGGTTGAACAATGTAGAAATTCGAGTAGAAAAATGAAATTTTGGAGAATTTGGTTGAGTTTCAAATTTGGAATTTTTGGTAAGTGGGACGTTGTGGAATAGGTAGGCAAAAGATGAACAGTTGAAAGTTGGAATGGTTAGAATCGGTTGAAAAATGTAGAAATTAAAGTAGAAAAACGAAATTTAGAAAAATTTGGTTGAATTTCAAATTTGGAATTTCTGGCAAATGGGAAGTTGTGGAATAGGTTGGCAAAAGATGAACAGTTGAAAGTTGGAATTAGTTGAATCGGTTGAAAAATGTAGAAGTTAGAGTAGAAAAACGAAATTTTGGAGAATTTGGTTGAATTTCAAATTTGAAAATTTTGAATATTTGGTATGTGAGAAGTTGTGGAATAGGCAGGCAAAAGATGAACAGTTGAAAGTTGGAATGGGTTGAATCGGTTGAAAAATGTAGAAATTAGAGTAGAAAAACGAAATTACGAAGAATTTGGTTGAATTTCAAATTTGAAAATTTGGAATTTTTTTGTAAGTGTGAAGTTGTGGAATAGGTAGGCAAAAGATGAACAGTTGGAAGTTGGAACGGGTTGAATCGGTCGAAAAATGGAGAAATTAGAGGTGAAAAACGAAATTTCGTGAAATTTTGTCGGAATTTTTAACGTGAAAACGTGAAATTTTTGAAATTGGGAATTTTGTGAATGTCGAGAATCATTCCGAATGTGGTTTGAATGTGCTGAATGAGGTGAATTTAAAAGGGGAATGACGTAAATGTGAAATGTCGAATCTGCCATTGAGAATGAATGGGGAAAAATTTGTCGTAAATTCACAAATTTTGCGAAATCGGAAAATTTTCGGAACGAGAAAAATGGAAGCGCCCATCTCGTGAATATTTGGAATACGTCAAAAGTGGAACGGAGTGAATCGGATAAATTATGTGGAAGAAGAAGCGGGACAAAAAAGTGGCGGGAATAAAATAGAAGAATAATAATAATAATAATAATAATAATAGAGAATGGTGTAGAATAACATATGTGTGAAGGCCATCGCCTTCACACAAAAATTGATAAGATTTCCGCTCTTCAAACTTTTCAACTTTTTCATATCGAAACAAAAAAAAAAAGCTGGCACAAAGACATTTGTCCAACACGATTTCCCACTCCTCAAAATTGAAATGGTTCTGAAGGTGAACACCGCCATCTTTGCAAATGGCTTCCTATGTTGTGATTCGGCCATTTTGGGGATGAATAAAATAGCTATGCATCCATTTTGTCTGGCTGTTGAATGTGCGTCGCCTCACCACCGACATCAGACAGGCACAATTTACCGAGCAATCCGTTATGAGCGTTTTCACTTGACTTTGGAGTTTTGAGCCATTTGTCCCATTTAAGTCAACGGTCGCCCCGACGACGACAGGAGCGTTTCATAAAATCACCGTGACACCTCTCGCAGGGGCCTCTCTGATCCCCCCTCGGCGGCATCGAGAGCTTCCAACATGGAGGATTTATTAAATCTCCGCCCGGCGACCGATGACGACGCTGGGAAAAATGCGCCGCGTTAAAGCGCTTTTAATGAAAAGATGTTTGTCTTCTTATTTTTTGTCTCCTTGACGTCGCCCGCAAAGTCACCGCGTAACTATGACGAAAAAAATCTCGCCGACTGGGCAAATATACACTTTGGACTGACACTTTGTTATTAGTGAGCGGCTACTGTACCGTTGTTTATTAGCATCGGCGCGCTACCATCACGCTGGGAGTTGCCGTGAGTCGGGACTTATTTGATTTTTGGTTTGACTGCCGCTTCCCCTTTCCAAAGTATCATTGGGAAACATCAGCAGCTTTTCTGGACACGCCCCAAAGGAGCTGCATGAAAGCCATCATTGATAAGCCCCCCTCGGTGACACTCGGGCAAAACAAACCGGATCACCGACAACGCTACTGTGCGCCATTCATCTTCTGACCGTGTGTGTGCGTGTGCGTTGAAGCGTGTAAATGTGTGTGTTGCGGAGGTGAAACATCTCCTGAGGGGCGAGTCGCAAGATGATGGAGGAGCCAGAGTTTCTCGGCTCCCGACGGTACTTTAAGCTCAGGCGAGCGCGCAAACACTTTTCCAGGTGAAAGGGTTCAAGACGTTATCGCGCAACGATTTTTTTGGACTTCACACAAGTCCTCGAAAGCGAAGCCAAGCAGAAGAGCCGTTTTCCATCCGAGCGACGGACTAGTGGCTGGAAATGTTCCGTCCGCGTCGGACTTCAAAAAGCGGCAAAAGGGCACGGGCCAAGCTGGTCCGGCTCGCCTAACGCGCACCACATGTTCCGATCCGCAAATGTGCGGCGCACGTGCCGACTTCTCTCCGATCCGCTAAAAGCAAAAACGCTGGAAGATGGAGAGCGAGCGGACGGCGGAAACGGAATCCACTTCAAATGGCAGAAATCAAGCTAATGCCCGAGAATGTAACACGAGTCCGCGTGTGCGCGCGCCCGAGCTCCAGCACGGCAATAAGAGGCCCGGCTGTTAATGGCGGTGGTCCGACTCCACAGTGGGATCTGTGTTTAGTCGTGTTTAGAAGCCCATTTGGGGCCCGATAAATCAAGCCGCTGTCCACCAGAAGCCTCCATTAGGGGCCCCCGCCGGGCCCCTGGACGGGCCTGTCAGTCACGCCGTCAGTCAGCCAGCCGTTTGAACTCCTAATTACAAGGGAGGGCTCCGTTGGCCGGGACCCGGCCCGGATCGGCTCCCCGGGCCCCAACTGCTGCCGCCCCTCCCAGATGGAGAGTCCCGTGTGTTAACAAAAAAGAAAACGGCGGATGTTTGGAGAGGACACGGCGGCCGGGGAAAATATTTATGGAAAGTGGAGGGGGGAAAAAAATGGCCGCCGCCCTTTTTCGTGACTTCTTGAGTGACACTCGCAGGTCTGCCCCCCCCCCCCCCCCCCCCACTGTACATTTCAGCGTTCGCTAGCTAGCATCATGCTAACCTCTAGCAACTGGGCAACTACCGTGCAGATGTCGTAAATGCTCATTCTGAATCGAATCAGCCAAACGACTCGAACTCGAAAAACGAATCCGGTCACTCCGCTGTATGAAACGGTTACACACATGTGAATGTAATCAATGGAAGCCGTCGCATAAGCGCGCCCTTGCTCGCACACACCCGCTGTAGCGGAAAGAATGTTGCCATCTGGACATATACAAGTCGGATCTGCTCAAAGTTACGAGATTTCACGCCTGCGTGCGGAGGTGTGTGCGCGCGTGTGCGTCGACGCGTGTAAGTGTGCTGGCTGTGAGCTCGCAGCTAATCACCCTGAAACAGGACCGCCGTAAAAATCATCAAACTGAAAATCTCACACGCTAAATAATCTGCACTAACGTGTGTGTGAGACATTTCAGCAGAATTTAAATTGACAAGTTGCATCAAAATTGGCATCTTAATTAGTGGTGTGTGTGTGTTTGCTTTCCACCTGTGTGTACGTGGCGTCTAGCAGCGTGTCGAGGTTCTGCAGCGGCGCCGGCGTTTTGTCTTTAAAGCGGGTCAGAAGGCGCCGTTGAATGGCTCGGAACTGGGCGGCCCGCTCGGACAGGAGGTCTTGGTACTTCTGAGCGCTGACGCGAAGCTGACACGCACACAAAAACACAAAGTTACACATTTTTTGGTGACACAGCAATGACAAATTTTGTGGAAGGAAAACCAATACAAAGCAAATTCCAAACAGGAAGTCATTGTACATTGTGTGTACCTCAAAGTGGTGGTCTACAGACAGGAAGTAGTCCTTGAGGGGCAGCGGTCCGCTGAAGCTCTTCTTGAAGTCGTCAACTCCCATCTTGGAGAAATGATCGTCGACTCTGCGGAGAAGCTCCTTGGTCACTAGCCACATGTCCTCAAAAGCGTCGCTCTGGATGCGATAGCGTTCTGGCACGAGCACAAAAACACACATTGAGGTTACGATTTACTGCCTCAAAAAAAGAATTATTTATATTTTATTTGTTTATTAAATTATTTGCTATCTAACAATAAAAGTTCAAAGTGGACTTCTTACGGGAGGTCTTGGAGGCCAACACGGTCACCAGGCCGCCGGGCAAGAAGCGGAAAGCCAAACTGTTTCCCTCGTTATCTTCCGAGTGGGCCGCAAACTCTGCACACAGAGGCAAAAAAAAAAAAAAAAGGCCCAGCATGATGTCTCTGATAGCCTATCGCCATACAGGATGCCGACAAAAGGCAACAAAAGACAATCACACTGGCAACAAAGAGGACATGTACACAGACACACACACACACCGAGGAGAGAGTGTTTTGTCGTCGGAGTTGCTGATTGCATCCGACTGTCAGATTACTGAGAAGAAAAAAAAAAAAAAAGGACGTCCCATTCAAACACATAAGAAGATAATCTCGAGTGTGTGTATACCGGGAAAGATGGTAGCCAGGTCCACGGGCGGCTGGTTGGTGTCCACGGTGATTTTGAAGACGCTGCTCTTGCTGGGAGATGTTGCCGTGCAGACGAGGTCCAGAGGAAGGCTGAACTGGCGCTGGATGATGTGAGGGACTCCTGGAAAACAACAACACAAAATATATCCAAAAAGTATGATGTATACTTTCAGCGGGATTCCTTTGAGTTGTTTACTTGTCACTCCCAAAAAATGACTCATAAAAGAATTAAACATTGTACAACGCAGTTGTCTAGGGGAAGTCCACTAGCTTAATGCTAATATATAATGTGAAATATCATTAACAGGCTAACAGAAATTAGCATCGATGTTATGGTAAGTCACACATGATGAGATTTCCCTGTGAATTTTTTTTTTTTTTTGAACAGCTCGGCCAGAACCCGTCCTGAAGCCCGGTCCAAAACGGAAGTTGTTTGAGAAAAAAACAGAACGAGCTGCCAAGCGTAACTTTGTCGCCGAACTGGGTCGAAAAATGCGCCTTGGAAATAAAAGAGTTCACGTGCAGCAGTGGAATGTTCCAGATTATTGCTTAGAGCTCTCACACACACACACAAACACACAATTATCTGACAACCACGTGAATAATTCTATTGGTTTTGAACGAACATGAGCCCGGCGCATTATCCCGACCGGCCTCTCGGCTACTGTGTCATGCTCGCTGGATGTTTTCACCGCATTCCACCCGACGGCCGCCGCCCTCGCCTCTGCCCCCCTGTCCCTCTCAACCCGCCGCCCCGCCAGCAGGTGCCCTCAGCGTGAAGGCCGCTGTTACGAGCCAAAGCAAAGAATCTTTGGGTTTCCTGTGACAAGAGCTTCTTGGGCGAAAGAAAAAAAAAAAAAAAGTGGAAACTCTATCTTGGGTGGAGGAAAAGAGGAAAAGCAGAGCAGAGGAGAACGTGTGGGATTAAAAGAACAGCCAGAATTTTGGGACAAAGCTGTGTTGAATTTTTGTTGACAGCCGGTTGAAGTGCTGCGTCCACCGGGGAAAATTCATGCTAGCTGGCTTTTCAATGCTCCTGGCTAAATAAGTAGCCAGCACCTCTTTCTGACCCGAGTGTGTGTGTGTGTGTGTATGTGTGTAGCCCTTGCAAGCCCCCTCGAGATCACAGCACATCCTATTCTGTATCAAAGCTCACAAAGTCGGACAACTAAAACAAACATGGGCTGACAACTACTGCCTATACTGCGTGTGTGTGTGTGTGTGCAAGATTTCTTGTATGAAAGCTAAAAAGAAAATATTTTAATTCAGAAAACGTGGAGGCACATGTGTGTGTGCGTGCATCTGCGTGTGACAAGAAATCTTATAAGGAAAGAAAATATTTTTCATCTTAAAACAAGGCGTGCGTTTCACATTAAATTGTGAATGAAGGATAAAAAGAAAAATGAGTGTCTGTGTGTCCTAACAAGTATTGGATTAAAAAAAAAAAAAACACAATACTTCTATTGATGAGTGTGCTTGTGCAAATCCTGTTTGAAGGTCAAAAAGAAAATATTCATAAGGCAAGGAAAGAAACCTTGCAAGAAGAAAGTGTGTGTGTATGTGGCGGATCACGTTACAGAAAAGACTCGGCTTTCTTCCTGTTTGGACAGTAGTGTACGTACGACATATGTGTGTGTGTGTTTGTGCGTCTACTCTATGCACGTGAGCGCGCACGTACCTTTGGGGTTGAACTCTGCGGGGAAGAAGAAGGACAAAGACACGAGAAGATGTGAGACAGAAGCAGATGTTCCACTCGGACGCCGTTTCGCTCGCCCTGGTTCCCACGCTCGGCCTAGCGAACGCTCCAAAACGCACGTGATGGACAATTTAAGCTGATCCGGAATCTTTATTAAAAGTTTTGAATTCCTGTAGAACTTTATTTTTTCTTCAAAAAATTTATTCTCAAATAATGTTTACTAGTGGTGCCATGTTGAAGTCACGTGACGCCAGCCGGGGTTCCTTCACCTCGGTGACGTCAGCGGCGCACAAAACCCTTTCGAGCGCTCGAGTTCTATTTTTAGTCTCACAATAAAGCGAGCGTTCCCAGACGGATTTAGGGCAGAGGAAAAGTCTTCCATGCTGCCAACACAAACGCAATCCAAAGGAAACAATACCTCCCTTTTTTTTTTTTCTCAATAAACTACTTTCTGAGGGAGATTATTTGGACTAATAGTGAAGTCTGTGACATTTTGGAATAAAGGCAGCTTCTGTTGCCCGCCACTAAGGGGGAAAAGTTACATCTTCCAGCAGCCTTTCCGAGAAAGAGAACCACTGGAGGGGACATTGTTCGAACGACAGCTGGCTACACATACTTTTATTTTTTTACGTCTTCACCACTTCTTTAAAACATGAACCAGGAACAAAAATAGTCGTGTGTGATCTTATTGCTCTATTAGTGTGTGGCGTAGTGGAAAAGAGAAACTCTGTTGTAGTACCGAGACTGTCCAGGGAGAGACAGCACAGGGCCAGAGGGTATTTAAATACAAAGAAGAAGAAATAAAAGATGCTAGGCTAACTTCTATTTGTTGGTTGTCATTGTTTTTGTGAGACAGATAATATTTATATAAATATTTTAATATTTATTATTATGTTTTAATTAATTAAATATTTAAGTAATTTTTTTTGCAATTTTTTACATTGATGATAAAAAAAAAGCTTAGTTAGCTTTGTATTAGCACGACCCTAAGCGTGATGGACGGTGGCCATTTTAGTACCTGTGGGCGAGCTGTAGGACAAGGTGAGGTCTCCGCCCAGGTCAGCAGGCGGGTAGCGGCCGTTGAGGAAAACCGAAAAGACGACCGTGGTGGACGAGCCCACTCCTGAGGAAAGAACAGCGACATGAATAAACATTTGAATATTTCTTTTCAAATGTTACCATCTTTACGGTTGATCGGTTCTTGCTTTGGCTCAACCCTCAGCACCTCCTTGCTCTTTCCTTCCCTCGTCTTTTAAAAAACGGGCACAATTTGTCTTGAGGTTCAGCCGCGGTGCTTTGCGCCAAGACGAATCCCGAAACACGTGTGTGTCGATGTATGAGCGTGTTGTGCATGTGCAAATAATAAATAGAAGCAAAACATGTGTGTGGAAGAGAGGAGGAAAAAAAACACAAATCAAGAGATTCCTTAGTGACATTCCTGCTCTGCTTTCACTTAACCTGTGCAAACACAACTTTAGGAAAGTGGACTTTTTTGGGAATGTTTTGGAGTAGCAAGCAAATGCGCTCAAGTGCTTCTGCTAAGGTTTCCTTCCACAGGTCCGCTCTCTCTCTCCTCCTCCGACTTCAGCCTTTCAGGAGCACTGACCTCCTCGCCGCTATTCCGTCTTTCAGCGGGAGGCTTTTAACCTCGGCGCCCCAGCGGGTCAAACGGCTCGGACGGGTTTAAGTGCTTTAAGTGTTCCCAGGCCCATTAGGAGCAACAAACACTCAAAGTGAAACACTAATCCTTCTCTCTCGCTAGCTTTTTGGGCGTCTCTGCTCGCTTCACTTGCCGTCATGCACATCTGGACGGGTCAAGTGGCGGTCCGAGTGACCCGCGGGTCCGTGTGGTCCGGCCGCCGGGCCTTCAGGGCCATTAAGCCGTTTACGGCGACAACAGTGCAAACAAACGGCACACAAAGGTGACCATCTCGCCTCCTTGACCTCCTCAGTCGTGTCCTCTTTGCCTCCTCGGTTCTGTTTGCTTAACCTTGCGTCACATGATCATTGGAGACCTCTTGCTTGCCACATTGGCGAAAGTATACTCCATATCTTAAAAACTAAAACTACTCTAATACTAAAACTTAAAATAAAACAAAGTAGTTGTGACAAAAAGATAGACCTAAAAAAAAAAAATCAAAAGTAACCGAATTTTTAAAAAAATAAAAGTAAAATGAAAATATAAACAAACTAAATTGAAAAATTAGGAATTATTGTAACCCTGGTGTGTGCATGTGTGAGTGATTAAGTTTAAAGTGACTCCTGGTTGTTTGCTGAAGGTCAAAGTTCAAGAGGGACGCAAATTCTTGTCAAGAGAGGGAAAAGGTGATAAGTGGCAACTGTGTGTGTGTGTCTATTATATTTGAAGGAACTGCCCATAACATTAACTCCAAATTCCATGAAAACAAATTAAATTGGCACATCGTGGGCTGAATTAAAAAATGGCGACAATCCGTCTGGCAACTTTTGAATACCAAAATATATCAAGACTGTCCTAACTTGCTCCTTGGTAGAGGTAACCAGTAGAATACTAACCTTTGACCCTTGCACTGACCAATCTGCTCAAAATCTCACCTTTGACCTCTGAACCCAAACAGAAACACCACTTCCTTCCTGACTTTCGACGTGTGCATGAACATGACAATCAACCAGGGACGACGGAAGAAAGTGATGTGAAAGAGGACGCTAAAGAAATTCAATGAACGTAAAACAAAAGAGGCAGAATGCGGTGAGCCGCAAATCCAGTCGCCGTCTGAGACGCATAAAAAGTCAAATCATAAAAGCCCACAAGTGATTACGTGGATGTGACGGTAGCGAGGCTAAGCTAATTAGCTGGTAGCAGCCAAACCCCAACAAAGTCCAAAGTAGCGACTTGCGGTAGAGTCGCATCAAAAGTCCGCAGCTGTGAATGCTTTGGTGCTTTTCGTTTGTCTTGTCACAAAAATCGTTTCCAGCGGCGAATAGCTTCATGTTTCGAATCGTATAACCAGAACCAGAAGTACACAAGACACCGGCACCACGGGGAGGGTGTCAATCACTGAGCAGTATGGGAGATCAAATCGATTCTCAAACGACTTATTTAAATCCAAGTAAGCCAAAAATTAATATGGTAGCGGGAAAAAAAATAAATAACAGTGAGTACCGAGCCTTGCGAAATAAAAAAATCTGTGACTGATGAAAAATAGTGGCGCAACATAATAATATAACAAAAGCAAAATTTCATATTTTTTGTGTTTGAGTCTTAACTCCCACATTGATTGTTTAAATATTACTCCCGTGACAATTTAATTTCCCTCACGGGATGAATCTTTTCATCTCCATATCCAAGCGGCGCTTTTTGAAAACACGGATGGAAGCGTTCCCGTGATTGCAGCTGTTCCAAGTCAATTGATCTTTTTTTTTTTTCATCTATCGTCCAAAATGAAACACAAGTGCTTTCACATGTTTGCGATAAGAACAATCTGCGGACGATTCGTCACGACCGTTACAGCTGTCGAAGACAAGTTGTCCGACATGTTGCACACGTGGACTGACCTAGAGGTTCCAAGACAAACTGGTCCTGAGTGACGGCGAGCGGCGTCTGAACGGCAACGGTCAGCCTGGCCGAGGTCAACGTGCTGCTGGCCTTCACCGTCACCTGCGCACATTTGGGATCAAGATGAAGCAAGCAAAGGTCATCAAAGGTGACTCTGAACTCACCTTTACCGTCACCGAAGGAACGGGAAGGTCGTCCATGTCTTGGATCAGAGCTCGCTGTGGAAGCAGACAAAACAAAATGGCTACACGTTTTTGTAGTATTATATCGTTTTATGTGGACGATAGTGAGTGATTAAATCCGCCTCGCGGTTCACAGCTGAGACCTTGGTAAAAACAATTTGGATACAAATATTTACAAAAGGTGAGGAGTGTACACACATTTGTGAGACAGACATCGTGTGTGTGTGTGTGTGTGCGTACCGACGGCATATCCATGTGAGGAGACACGCATGCAGTCACCGTGGCGTCTTCCTCATTTTCACCTTTAGGCAGAATGTCTGAAAAACAAATTTGATGGTTGCGCTTATGCTGATGAACTCCATTAGACACTTCAATCGGTACGCAAATTCATGACGTTCAATACAGAAGAAGGAGGGGGGGTTAAACGAGTAGAAAAAATGTTTTTGAATATTTCTGCAAGTTTAAATTTTGAGTTTTGCCACAACACTGAGCTCGACTAGACATGTAGAGTTAATTATTTAATTTCAAGCTTTAAAAGTACACCTCTATGCTAATTTCCATTAGCCTGTCTATGATGTTTCGCATTATATGTTAGCGATGAGCTAGTGGAGTTTCGTTTGGAGAAGGTTGACGGTGACAGTTTGAAGTAAGACCATGAAGAAAGGCCTCAGCATTTAGACCAACCCTGAGTCCTGCTGGCCTCCCTGATGAACTTGTGCAGCCTTCTCATCTCGGCGTCGGCCTGCTCGTAGTCCACCTCGCGGGAGTCCACCTTGGGCGTGGTGAAGAAGGACGGGTCGGTGCCCATGTAGGAGCAGAGCAGGTGGCCGTCCCAGCTCAGGCTCACCACGGCGCCTTTCAAATCACTGAGGCCAAACAAGAAATTGCGAGGTGACTCCAGATGTGAAGCAGTTCTCACAAACTTTATGTAAAGGAATAAATCATTTGATATATTACTTCCATATTTTGATTAGCAACTCAATACCGGAATGCTATTATTCTAAATTCTTCTATTTCTGCGAGTCCAACTTCCTCCATTTTTTTTTTTTTAATGGACAATACATCAAATTTACATCAAGATTTCCTGACAGAACAAAAATGGGAAAAGAGAGAAGCAGGAAATGCTGAGTGATGCAATAATGTGTTTTAACAGCGTGAGTGAGTGCGTGTTAACTGGTTGCAGATGTGTCGTACTTCCAGGCCGACGAGGCGGTAACACACGTACGCACACACACACACGCACGCGCGTATGAGGCAGTAGGGTGGCGGAGTTCAGGTGGAGGCTCCACACCTGCACGGGTGGAAATCGCCAACATTAAAACGTCCACTTTAACTGCCGCGGAAACACACTCACGCACGCGGGCGACTGTGACGGAAACACACTCCAACATTAAAAACAAAGACTTTGCCCACAGTGGGATGTTCCCACCCACCGCTGTTGATGTTGAACGGGAGCAAAGACACAGAAGAAGCCCGAGCGAGGCCGCATGTTGGGATGATGGAGAAGGTCAGTTCATGAGGTTCATTCGTGACGTCATGTGATAATGTCGCAGTTTGTTTATTAGCGTTGGCTGATATTTTTCGCGGTAAGAGTTGTCAAATCTGAAATATCTGGCATGAACTCAAAATGGCTGCCAGGAAAAGAAAAAAAATGGCCGTCTTACTGCTGAATTTTGCACATGGGCCTTTTGGCGTGTCTGCCAAAGTATTTTTTTATATAAATGTTGTTATATATTTTTCTATTATGTGTGATATTATTTATTATAAATGTGTTATATTATTTTGTATCATTTTTTATATATTTACTATATGAAAATAATAAAATTATAGATTTTTTTAGCTTTCCAGGGGGCGCCACTGAGCTAGTTATAGGGCCTTGTGTTTCGGACCAGGATACATTCCGGCGCACAGAGGGCCCCAAAAAGGCGACTTTACTAGTCGGGAAACTAATAAAAAGCAACGATTCCGGCATGTGTATGAGAGCGTGTGTGCGTATGCGCTCATACGTCAGCGCACACGGGCGCCACACTCACGGGAAGTTGGCGACGCGGAGCGCCACCGGCACAAAATCGAGCTGGGCGGCCCACTTGAGCGTGACGTCCTGGTACACCAGCAGCATGTTGGTGTGGTTGCCTAGCAACAGGTTGGTGGTGCCGTCGGTCACTAAATGGAAAACAAGAATCAAATATGGATTGAGGCAAATTGTCATAAAAGTCATTTTTCTTAAGGGGAAGGGGAGAATGTCAGATATTACACATCATCATTTTGTGGTTATTTCTTATTGGATTACTTACGGTAAAGTTTGCTCTTTTATTTAAAAATGGGAGCTAATTTAGTGCTACACAACCACAGAACGGAGGGGAAAATATTTTTTGGGTACAACGATTGGAAAATCAAAAAATGAGAATAAACCTTGTGTGTGTACTAATGCTGTGTGCGCACGTGTGCGTGTGTGTAGGCTTTGTATCCGCCACCCAGCTAGCATAATATCGGCTTTATTTTTAGCGCTGGAAAAGAGGTGAAAAGACACATGATAAACTTTGCCGCCGCAAAGTGGAGAAATAACCCGAGTGATGACATCATCACATTTCGCCGAGTCGTTCTAAATACGGGACTTGCGTTATACACAACACACACGTCCATACACACTCACACACGTGCCCATCCATCCCGGGAGCGGTGCGGCTACCACCAGGGGAGATCTGAGGTGACGACCACACGCAAAACAAACACCTCGGCGGGTCAAATACAGCGGCCGGCGAGGAGAGGGGGGGTCAAAATGACAGAGTACGTTACGTGCGGTTGTGTGTCGGTGGAAACGCACACACCTGCTGACCTTTACGATTTACACGTGAAGTCAAGTATATACATGATTTGAACAAATTTCCCATGACGCCTACCGCTGCCTTTTTGTCCTCAATCAGATGATCCTCAATCACCCATTCATCTCCTCCTCATCCTCCCATCCTAACCAACTCATCCATCAGTGGAGCAAAAGGCGCGCACGTGTTCATGAGGGACTCACGCGAGGCGTACGGCAGGAAGCAGCTGGGGTTGAACTCCAACTTCTTCATGAAGTGGATTTGTTCGTTGTCACGCAGGCAGTAGAGGTTGCGCTCGCCCAGGATGAAGATGAAGGAGGACGAGTGGGAGAAGGAGGGCACGGAGATGTCCAGGGCCTGCTCGCCCAGAACCAACGTCCAGTCGGGCTGGTGGGGGAAAAAAATTATATTTTATAATATAATATCTATATTTTTGAATTTTTTTCTTCATCTCGTATACATTTTAAAATTCATTGACACATCCACCAGTCATATAAATATAATTTATATATTATAAATATAAAAATATAATAAATAAATAATTCCGTCCGTCCATTTCTGCACTCCTCCCACTCATTCCCATGAATTAACTCCCATTCAACTCTTTGTGACCCCTTTCGCGGCGTGTTTACATTCGTACCTGTCATGTAAATACTCTTTACGCGGTGCTTTAAATCAGTGTCTGTTGCCGTGGTTACCTGCACGCTCCAGTACATACGGCTGGCTAATTGGAGGGCAGCGGAGTGCAAGTCAAGAGCCTGGCTGCCAAGTACAACTAAAACAACGCCAGCAGTGTCAAACGGGTGGCGTCAATGAGTTTATTCTTGCAAATTGGCCTTGTTAGCGTTAACGAGCGCTAACGGTCGACGCGGGAACGAGTGACATCACGGTGAGGGTCAATGACGACTCACAGTCAGCCTCTTGCCTCCGGTTTTGAGGGGCTGGTCGGGGTCCTGACGGCTTTCGGCGTCCGTGGCCACGGCCAGGGTCTCGTACCTGAGGAGCAGAGTGGATGTTATGTTATTTTTTTTGATTTTACAATTGGACTTTGGAACATGTGAATTCACTTTCCGCTAATTCCCGAGGGACAATTCATTGTATCTATTGTATGTTTCGCCTGAAAGTATTTTTATGACTGGACAGCTGCACGCCGTCTCCGCCAGGTCTGAGCGACACCCGGCCCACATGCGTCCCGCTCTATTAGCGCCAACATCGGCGCTGTTCAACGATACGCACGAAGGGAGCGGGCGGCGCTCTCGCAGATGTGGAGCGCGAGCGAGATTCCTAGAAATCGCCGACGGGATTTGCTCGCTTCACAAAGACACGGAACGGAACATCACGTAGCGGCCCGAGCTGGCTTTGCACCTGTGCGCAACTTGACCAGCATTTGCGCGTGCGTGCTTCCAGCGAGATCATCTTTCATGGACGACACCAAATGTTTGCTTAAACTTTATATGAGGCCAGATCGCGCCGGCCAAAACACACACTTGACAACGCGCACCTTGTTCATCACTTTTCAAAACGGCAACACAAATATTTCTGCGGTTTGTCACATTTTCTTTTCCACTCGCCGAGGTTTTGTGTCGACGGCGCTCGTCAGCCAAACCTACTTGTAGCTCTCCAGCTGGCGGGCCGAGGACACGGTGAGGAAGCTGTCCGTCCGCGAGTTGTAGGCCAGCGGGCCGGGAAGCAGGAAGCCCGGGAGGAACCTTCCGAAGGAGTAGCTGTCCTGCTCGAAAAACATCAGCATGCCGTCCATGGACTGGATGCACAGCGAGTGGTGACCTGAGGAAAGGGGGCGGGGTTAATCACTATATGAATAATTAGGTCAATGTATTGAATCAATAAAAATGGATGTGCATTTTTTTGAACCTCCACACACACACGCAATAAACATGTCGCTCCTGTTTCATTTCAGCGGTGGCGGCGCGATGCGGAGCGAGACGTGTTTCTCACTCCAACTCAGTCTGATATCTCCATTAACACCTTAGCACACGCACACACACACACACACCATCATAAAGCAGCGACGTGACCGGACGACTATAATTAGGCCTCAATGCGCCATTAGAACTCTCACTGCCGTCAAGTCGAGGTCAGGGATACAGCCGCCTACAGTGCACACACACACGCACACACACACGCACACAAACCATCCATCAGCAGAGATTTGGAAAGAAAAGCCACACACTCCAACACACCTCCTCTGTGTAAACACGTGTGTGTGGGTGTGAGTGATGAGCATGTTCCACAGTGGGCAAGAACACAATACAATTACAATGACACACACGCACGCAGGCAGGCACGCACTCGAACTCAGAACCTCAAAGCCGTGGGTCGGACCTGCCAACCGCCATTCCCGAAAGGGATCATGAATAATGGAAATAAAAGCCATCATTAATGGCCGGGCGCTATACAGAGAGGCTTGTGTGTGGAGCGCGCGGCACAATGCTGGAGTATAAAAGCGTGCGGCTGGCTATACGTTCTATTTTGGTTTATTAGCTTAAGACCGCGTTATTCAATCCTTCACGTCCACTACGAGCTGACTTATTACACAGCAATAAAAGATAATAACCTCGGTTTAAAAATAGTCGGGACGACGCCGTGCTGATGTGGTTTTGCTTTAAGGTCAAGTTAAAGCGCCGGCACAAAGTTCTTGTGTGTGTGTGTGTGATAAAAAGAGACGCTAATGGCTTCTTGTAGATGACCTCTGACCCTCCCAGGTAGGGTGGGGGGTGCAGGGATTTCCCAAACTAAACAGCATCTCATTCATTCTAATTTAGTGACTCTGGTAGACTAAAGTTGTGTCTAACATTTGCTTTTCATCCTAAAAAATGTATTAAAAATGTATTTGAATGAATTATTTTTTTAATCTAACTTCTTTGCGCAACTTACTTACATAATTGAAGTTTCTGTTGATGTTCAAACTGCTTAATGTTCCAGTGAATGACAATAATATCAAATATAGTCTTTTGCTGCATTTTTTAAATCGTCCCTGGCGATGGCAGAAATACAGCAATGCAATGGCGGGCACTGCCCTCTAGCGGTGAAAAATAATAGCCATGGAAAAGCGTGGACGTGTTTACTCAGTGTGTGCGTGTGTTTGCACACACATGCATACACAAAATGTACAAATCCCCCCCCAGCATCCTAAAATACTTCCTCGGAACTTAATTTCAGATGAGTATAAACACGTGCAAAGTTCTTCCAGAGTTCTTAAAAGTTCCGGTACAAAGTTCCTGCGGTGCGAAAGGCTCTCATGTAAACAAGGAGTGAATCAGGGGTCCATCACGCCAAGCCACAGTCTGGCATATTCCACATGCGCACACTCAATTATGCACGCGTGTGTCTGGACAAAGCCGCCTTTATTTAGAATCGTCATTTTGTGCACTTTAAAGGGGATTCCCGTGTGAGTGTGTGTGTGTGTGTGTTTTTCTTGGATTGTGACAAGTGAAGGGCTGTCCCCGAAGGTTTTTCCGAAAAGCATGAAAAAGCGTCATTCAAGTGTGCATGTGTGCGTTACCCGTGACCCCTCCAAAGGTTCCGTATGTCATGTTGCAGGCAGTCCTCTGCAGGTTGTGCTCGTAGACCAGTTTGATCTGGTACTGGTCGCCGTGCTCCACGTTGCCCGCCGTGCCTGAACACACACACGCGTCAACAAAACGCCACTGAAACAGGAAGTGACACGTAACGAGGTTGGGGTACCAAGAACGGAGAAGACGGACAGCCTCCTGGGGTGAAGGACAGCCAGGTGGAGAAGATCTGAACATCTGAGGAAAAAAAAGAAAAACATCGGCATCAGAGCAGAAATAAGGTTGATTTTCAATCTGCTTGAATCTATCTTAATTTAGACAAAAGTAGTGCTTTGTCATTATCTTGTGGCACCTTGGAGCTACGTTTAATGAAGGAGCTTCACTGAGACAAACGTAGTGCTTTGGCGCCGCAATATATTCGCTTTTGCCTCTCCAAACTAAAGTAGTGTAGCAGATGCAGCCGTGACGCAACTTCTCGACTGACTGAACAATTTGTTGATTTTTGTCTTGCTAGGACAAAACGCAGTCTTCCGAAAGGAACAACCGCGACGGAAGGGGAAGACAATCCCACAAGTGTTCTTTCATCCTGGGAAAGAACAAAAAAAAAATCGGCCCAGCGCCTCGGTCGCCCCGCCAGTATTTATACTCGCCAACCTCGCCGCCCGACTTGCCCGCTGAATTCCTGGGAGGAATTCCGCGCTGGCGAACCGCAGCTTAAAGCAAATACCGACGCGGCGCTGTGGGAAGGAAGGAAATAAGGAAGGAAGGAGGCGACGCCGTGGAGATTTCTAGAACTTTTTTCTGCGAGAGAGCTCACGTTTCATTGCTGCAAACTGGCTGAAGGGAGACAGCGCCATCTGGGCAAATTGGTGTGCTCATTTGATTTTTAAAAAGGACAAAGGGGGTCTTGTATTATTTTATTTTATTTATTTATTCTTTTTTTATTTTTTTGCCATAATTGCCTAGCTTTGCTGCATAAGAATTTAAAAAGATTTTTTTTAAACAATTGAATTTAAAAATGATTTCAGCGATTTTGCTACAATACCTGGTTGAGGTGTTGAATATAAATGAACCAACCTTCATCCAGCGTAAAAAAAACAAATTGAGGTGGTTTAAATTTGGCTCGTGCGTCTATTCCTCAAGTCGCCAAGCGTAAAGGAAATCAGGCTAAAGCTAATTGCAAGAGGATTAAGTTGCTAAATGTTGCCGTAGCCTCAAGAATGAAGGCAGCAACACATCACATTTTGCAGAGGTCGGTATTTTTTTTTTTTACCTCTGTATAAGAACCAAATGTACTCACGAGACAAACTTCCCCAGCTCCACCTGGATGATGGCGTTCTGGAGGTGGACCTCCAGGAGCTGCGCATCGGCCAAGCCTTGCGCCCCCTCGGTGGCTTTGGCGGGCTGAGGGGAGAAGATCCGCAGCATTCCCATGTAGCTGCCCACCACCACCTTGTCTGCACAAGAAGCGAGAAACTATTAACGTGACGGACGTGACTACGACCTGAAGATAACTTCTACTGCATTACCGTGTCCCGTGCCGCTGTTATCCACATCTCCAACGCACATGCATCCCTGGTCAAACTCTTCACCTTCGCCGAGGGCTGCCGACCACCAATCCCGCGCCTTGAACAGAGACATCTAATAGCGCAGAGAAGATCACACATTTTTAATTTCAATCACAAGAAGAAATTGGTCAAATAGGTGTCACTCAAAAGTTGGACACGTCATACCACGCCGGCAGCCAATGAGGAGGCAGTATAAGTAGTCATGTGACAAGTTGAGTGTCAAGCCTGAGAATGCAAGCAGCTTTGCTCTTATTAGTGCTGACTGAGCAGGTGGAACTGGCAACTAATCCAGCAAAGTGATAAATTAAACTCATTTTACAAATGAATACACTTTGAAATCATGTTTCGTGATATCAAATTCTGAAGATTAAAAGTTGGCAGCCAGACATACTCTTGTTTTTATTGACAAATTATAAAAGACTTAAACAGACCAAAAAAAAAAAAAAGCTAATTAGTGGATTTTCCGCGGGCTTTTAGCATATGTATTCTTTTCTTATATCTCGCTCAAACTGTGGAGCGTCAGCACACATGATCTTTATGGTGCCCTGACCTGACGTGAGGGTCATATTGTCCGCGTTTGAGCACTAAAATAAGTCACGTTAATAGTTTTGAGCCTCACACGCTCACTCATCAAGGCGTGTTCACAAATGAATTAGCTAACGCTAATGTATTAACTTTAGCTTGTCCGGCTAATTAGCTAGCCCCGCGAGTTACCCAGCGTCCAGCGGGTGGAATGAGTGTCTCACCTTTTCTTCACCGACGCCTCCGACGAACCCGCAGGTTTATTACGCCTCGCGGTGGCAAAAATTACATTTCCTCTCTTGAAGCCATCGTCTTGTTGTCATGGCACTGACGCTCAAACTGGAGCGGGCGTGGCAATTGTGCGCATGAGCGGAAAAGAAATGCCTGATGGGAAATGTAGTTCTTTTGGAAGCAATAGCCCGCTCAATATAAGTAGTAAGGTATTTGGTAATATACATTTTGTTCTTAGCACATTGAACACATAATAAATAAGTTTAATTGAATGTGTGTTTGTGTGTGTAATGTAATGTGTAATTTTAGAGCTGTGAACAGTTGTAATAGTGAGATAAATTGATTACAAAAACATTTATAAAAAGAAGGGCTCGTCCGGGATTTGAACCCGGGACCTCTCGCACCCTAAGCGAGAATCATACCCCTAGACCAACGAGCCACGCACATCTGGC
The DNA here is from genome assembly GCF_059516105.1 of Syngnathus floridae. Lineage (NCBI taxonomy): Eukaryota > Metazoa > Chordata > Actinopteri > Syngnathiformes > Syngnathidae > Syngnathus > Syngnathus floridae. The sequence goes on along the minus strand of NC_142422.1, from coordinate 1,634,702 downwards.
CCGATGTAGTGTCAGCGCTGCAAAAGTCGGTTATGCGCAAGCGCTGATGACAGGTGCATGATGGGAAATTGAGTCTTTCACCGTTTTAAGTTAATGGCTCACAGCTTCACTCAATATAAGTAGTAAAGGATTTAGTAATGTAAAATTTGAGCTTAGCTCATTGAACACATAAAAAATAAGTTTAAATGAATGTGTGTGTGTGTAATGTAAGGTGTAATTTTAGAGCTGCAAATGGTTGTAATAGTGAGATAAATTGATTACAAAAACATTTTTAAAAAGAAGGGCTCGTCCGGGATTTGAACCCGGGACCTCTCGCACCCTAAGCGAGAATCATACCCCTAGACCAACGAGCCACGCACAGCTGGCCAGATGTAGCATAAGCGCTGCAGAAGTCAGTTATGCGCAAGCGCGGATGACAGGTGCATGATGGGAAATTGAGTCTTTCACCGTTTTAAATTAATGGCTGATAGCTTCACTCAATATAAGTAGTAAAGGATTTAGTCATGTAAAATTTGATCTTAGCTCATTGAACACATAACAAAAAATACGTTTCAATGAATGTGTGTATGTAATGTGAAGTTTTGGAGGTGAAAATAACTAATAGTGAGACAAATTGAGTTTACAGAAAAACGAACAAAATGAAGGGCTCGTCCGGGATTTGAACCCGGGACCTCTCGCACCCTAAGCGAGAATCATACCCCTAGACCAACGAGCCACGCACAGCTGCCCAGATGTATTGTGACAGCTGCAAAAAAGTCAGTTATGCGCAAGCGCGGATGACAGTTGCATGATGGGAAATTGAGTCTTTCACTGTTTTAAGTTAATGGCTCACAGCTTCACTCAATATAAGTAGTAAAGGATTTAGTAATGTAAAATTTGATCTTAGCTCATTGAAGACATAACAACAAATACGTTTAAATTGATGTGTGTGTGTAATGTAATGTGTAATTTTAGCGGTGCAAATATCTAATAGTGAGACAAATTGTGATAACAGAAAAAATATATAATATAAAAGGAAGGGCTCGTCCGGGATTTGAACCCGGGACCTCTCGCACCCAAAGCGAGAATCATACCCCTAGACCAACGAGCCACGCACATCTGGCCAGATGTAGTATAAGCGCTGCAGAAGTCAGTTATGCGCAAGCGCGGATGACAGGTGCATCATGGGAAATTGAGTCTTTCACCGTTTTAAATTAATGGCTCATAGCTTCACTCAATATAAGCAGTAAAGAATTTAGTAATGTAAAATTTGATCTTAGCTCATTGAACACATAACAAAAAATAAGTTTCAATGAATGTGTGTATGTAATGTGTAGTTTTGGAGGTGAAAATAACTAATAGTGAGACAAATTGAGATTACAGAAAAAAATATATAAAATGAAGGGCTCGTCCGGGATTTGAACCCGGGACCTCTCGCACCCTAAGCGAGAATCATACCCCTAGACCAACGAGCCACACACATCGGGCCAGATGTTTTTGTTCTTGTTCCTAACTATCAATTTTTGCCACGTCAAAAAAGCCTATAGAGGCGGGTTGTAGTTTGGCGTTTTGCTGCCGCCTTGTGGCCTTCTAATGAACTGCAACCACTTTCAAAACACTGTCGTTATGAAACAAACAGTCAAGTAAAACGTGCTCATAATACAATGTTATATTTCAGTTCTAATTCACACCATCAGAGAAAGAAACAAAAACAATCGGCTTATAAAAATACAACACATGACTCTACTTTTGAAAACATTTCCACACAAGGTCCACAGACACGATGACATTATTCCCTGTTTCAATGATATACAGAATAAGGAAATGTTTCCTTCTGTTCTTTGCTGAGAAAAGGCAACATGCAGGTGATAGCAGCACATGTAAAACACAAAGCAAAAAAAAAAATTACGTTCTTTTCACGATGTTGAACTTTGGTGTGTGGGTTTCTGCCCGTTTTAGAATAAAGTGCTTCTTCTAAGCAGAGGGGGCTTCAAAAGGCTGAACGAAAGTAAACATGGCTTTTTTTTCTGTGTGTTTGTTTGATACATCATACTGACTCAAACATGCGCATATGTTAACTAAATCCTACAGCTATCTTAAAGTGCATTTCTTCAAATCACATCCTCCCAAAGTCAATCAAGGACATCCGTTTTCATTTCCGTTCGAATCATTTTCCAAGGTCCTCCTGCTTCTTCCTGGTCCGTTACACACGTTATGGTACACAAAGACAACCATAGAAAAAAACAAATACAGTGTCCCAGGTTTGCCTCTTATTTCGAGAACGGAGTCTTCTGGATGTTACGTAATATCTTCCCATTCCTTGAAGGCGAGAAAGTGAGAGCAGGTGCAAAGGAATACTTTAAAAAGTGGATGTTCGTTTTGGATGTGTTGCTGTGTGTATCAAAGAAGCTGATGTTTGTTTCTAATTAGCTTGACGTCATGCTAATTTCCGCAGATTTTTATCTTTTTTGATAAAAAGAAAATCAATGCTGTACAGTGAACCCAGATAGAGATCAAGCCCGATTGTGGATATTGAAAATAATCGCAAAAAAATCCTGAACCCCAAATTTGTGGGGGTTCACTGTCCTGCAGTGTGATGCGCTGTCCACGAGATGAAGTGAGAGTGCGTCACAAAAACCCAAAAGTTATGCTGCGTATTTAAAAGTGTCCATGTACAAAGGCGTTGAAGTAGGCATGGGACTAAAAAAAAAAAAAAAAAAGGGGGGGGGGGGTCCAAAGAGGAAGTTAGAGGACCTTCTGGAGGATGGCGTTGGGCACTTCCAAGGTCTCGTCCTTCACCAGGACGATGTCGTAAGAGTCCAAATATTTATCCAGACGCTCCTCCACCTGCCGAGGAACCCGAGGTTACACGAAAGGAAGACATGAAACAGAATAGCACTCTCTTCCAACCTTGTCGTTGAGGAAGCCGACTTTGAGGATGTTCTCCACGTTGGGCACGCCGTCGGCCATGCTGAGGTCGCCCAGCGAGTCTCCCATAAGGATGATGTTGCAGTTTTCCTTCAGCTGCTTGAAGTAGTCGGTGTTGCGCAGGGCGCCGTCGTGCTTGTTGTACACGTGGATGAGCTCGCCTTTGAATCCTCGCAGCACGCCCTGCAACGAGAACCACGTGCATTTTTTATATCGTTCCCATTCTGTGTGTGATAAATTAGCAGTTGCTCATCTATGCTAAATTCCATTAGCCCGTCTATGTCGTTTCCCATTATATGCTAGCATAAAGCTAGTGGTCTTTTTTTGTAGAACTAAATGTCATTTTTATGAACTCACGTTGTCGTCAAAGTCCATAAAGTTGGACACCACCTTGACGTTGGGGTGGTAGACGCCCGCCTGGCGGATGATCTCCTCCAGGACGTCCCCCAGGCCGGCAGAGAAGATGAAGACGGGCACGTTGTGCTGGTGCAGCCGGTCGAAGAACTGCTCGAAGCCTTCCCTACAAAATAAATCCAAAATATTTTTTGAATTTGCTTCATTTTTTTTTTTTTTTTTTGGGGTGGAGGTGGTACCTGAGTGCGGCGTCAGAGTCCCGCACCACTTGGGGCAGTTTGTCCTTCTCTAACCTCTGCTCCACTAAAAGCGTGTGAGACTTGAAATACCTGAACACACACACGGGCAGAAGATCAAATACGATGACGCGACATGACGGTCTCGGGAATTGCGTGCGACGTGAAGCCAAGCAGCTCACCACTCCACCATGAAGGGGTATTTCTCCTCCATGGTGAGGTTGGGGTCGATCTCGATGGGGTAGTACTTGTTCTTGAGCTGCAGGAGCTTCTGGCGACATTCCTCCGTCACCAGGCTGCAGTTGTCGATGATGTCTGGGAGCGAGAACATCCACGTGTTACAGCTACACGCTCAAACTGCAGGTTTTATGGCGACGTGGACTCACTGTGGCACGTTGGAGAGCGTTTGCCGTTGATGGCGAACTTGCTTAGCGTCATGTCAAAGTCAGTGATGACCTGCGAGGGGAGGACCAAGTGAAGACCAATTGGGGTCATGGCTGTATATCTCGAATGCTGTACTTGCACGTCATCACCAGCAGGTGTCAGAGTTGGACCCACCTGAAGTTTGGAAGCTCCTCCCTTAATGAGGCCGCAGATGATCTGCTCCACCCTCTCGGGGTCCCTCATGTGCACCGTCTTCTTCTCGAACTGAGGCATCTGAAAGCGGGACGGGAGACGACATCACTGGAGTGAGTCGAAGTGATTGCATCGTGCCTGACCACGCCTCGATTTCATTTACGACGTTAGCGACAAGACCAGGAGCATGATGAAGAGGTATGTTGGAGGATATTGCCATGAAGTAACGTTTCATAAACTAACAAAACACACCTCCAAATCCTTGTTGTCGGGCAGAAAAAACGTATATCCAAATATAGTCAAATACTATTGGCTCCTCGATAATAATTATTTTTGTACAACGTAAACCAATTTCAAGTGTTGAAATCAATTGAGAACAAATCTACCTTCTCATTCTGAGGGAATTACTCAAGATTAAAAGTTGATGATTAAGCTGCAGTTATAGAAGGGGGACAGTTAACACACACACACACACACACACACACACACACTTACCGCCAGGCTGTGTAGACTGTGGAAAACAAGAGCGAAGAAAAGAATGTGTGGCTAAAGCGCCTTTATATACTTGTAGAAGGCGGGGAGGGTCGCCAACGAGATCCCGCCCTTACGCACACACTTAACATTTGATCCATGTCAACACAAACTCACACCAGTGTGTATAAATAGAAATGTGGGGGAAAAAAGAGGTTGTAATCTGCCCTTGTTGTCATGTTACCTTTGACTTTACGCTCTACGACAGCATCTGCTGAACACGCACACTTGAAGCACACTCACACATTACTCGAGCGGCAACCAAAGGCTTAAGGTCAGGTTAAGCGTCATTGTGTGTGTCTCATTACACACACACACATTGTGCAGACATATAAATAAATACTGCTGCTACTTAGCATATCCAACAGCAAAAAATAAACAACATACTGATATGTCTGGGTCGAGTTGAGCAGAACGACAAGGATGGAAATGCGAGCCAAGAGGAATGTTTCACATAGGTTGAGGCAGTAAGTAGGTCAAAGCTCTCCAGTTACACCACGATAACATACATGGACCATATTGCATCAGCCAGAGCTTCTGCATCTGTTTACAATAAACAGTGGACGCACATACCGCCCGTAAATAGTCAATAAAAACATCTTGAGAAATAACAAGAGTTTTAATTATGTGCGGGTGGAAGTTACAGGTGGCTTTTAGTTCAATGTGAATTTTATTTGTTTATAAGGTGTTGTTTTTTTCCCCCCATAAAAAAACAGTTTCTGGCCATTTGAGAATTTGGGGGTAGAAAACGAAAAGTGTATGCAGACTGATATATATTTATCTAGAATATAAAGGCCTTAAATTGTGGGGAAGCCGCTCCGGTTGCCATGGTGACCGCCATCTGCTGCTACTGATAGGGGTGAGGGAGGACAAGGTTAAGTTCAGAGCTCTTAATATTCCATTTAAAAACCATTCTGACGGTTGTGTACAGAGTTGTGACAGCAGCACCCTCTGCTGGTTACCAACGGTATCTATGATTTTTTTTTTTTTCCTATCTTAACGTTCTAACTTTTTTTTTCATACTACTCCACTTTTCCTTATCATATTTTGGAGCTGCCGTTAGGGCAAAAAAAATTTTTTTTTTGACATTCACTGAATTTTGTGTTGTTATTGTGCAGCCCAAGCATGTTGCAGCTCACATGACCAGCAACACAATTTGTGTCCTCCTTTGTGTTGTTGGTCTTGCATGCGTCTCTTTTGTCCCCCGAGCACGCGACTGCCGAGGGCAACCAGACGCCGGTGAGTCACAGATGACTGGAATGTTAAATTCTAAGTGGTAGGGCTGGGCTGAATACCTCCTACATGAATCATATATATATATATAAAGGAGGGCGGCGGGGCCTGCTGCTGCAGATATAAATTAACTACACAAGTTAAAACTAAATAACACACTTTTAATAGCTCAGCTGTGATGGACTGTGCAAGTGTTGTAACCACCTCCATTGATTCCTGTGCTTGGTGGTTTACTGCTCGCAGCATGACATGCATGTCCGACAATTGAAGCAGTAAGTACCGATGGGCAAAAAACACAACCGGGGGTTCACTGTCACCTCAAAAAGCTTTTTATGTGCTTGTGTAGACTAAAAAGCTAGCTGCTGGTGACCTCTAAAACAGCTGCTGTTGCTGATATTGGGGGTCATCCGCGCGTGCGTGAAACAACACTAAAGTCACCTGTGTTAAGGAAACGAAACAGCCTCTGGCCGACTTCAAAATAAATTCATGCGGTCCAATATGTATAAAATAATGTGGAATGAACTGATAAAGGCGGCGGCTGATTTCATTACATTAAATAACATTAGAATTTCATATGATGTACGGTGTCGTCTTGCTAGGATAGACGTGAAAATATCAAGGTTTTATTTTGAAATGAAGTAGTGTCCACTTCCTGCGCATGCCACCTGCTAACTTGACGCTCCCCCGTGTAGCTATAATGTAGCTTCTAAACATACCATTTCGATGATTCTTGTCTTTTTGCCCGCTCGCTTCTTCTTGGCAACGATGTATTGGGCCAGAACCACGCCGCCGAACAGGGCGCACACGCTCGCGCTAGCCGCGGCGCCCACTTTGACGACGGCAGTCCGATCCATAGCGGCACGATCGGAAGTCCGCCGCCTTCGCCAAGATGAATCCTCGTGTGAAGTTCCCTTCTCGTTTGGTTGGCGCTCGCGCGCTTGCTGGTGACGTCACAGGCAACCATGTGGGGCTGTTTCCGGACTGGCGCGCGCATAGCTAAAATCCGCGTAAAAATTGAATATAATAACTCACAGTTCAATTAATATTTTTTTCCCTCTGTTTTGTCTAATCAAGTAAATGTGGTGGAGGTGAAGAGTGATTCCACCAATTTTTTCCTTGTATTTTTGGGAGGTGTTTTAAGCCAGAAAAGTGTCATTCAACATTACTATAATCTTTCGCCATGTCTCTAATTGGCTTTTTTCCCCCCAACAAAATTAAAAAATTGAATGAGCATCCTCCACAGATCAGCAATTCCACAATTGCTGACTGGGGATACTGTATTACAGTGAAATAGAGAAGTCATACTTGGCACAGGAAAACAGTAGTCCAATAAAAACTTTTTTATTTGATTAACGGCAGTCACGTTGTGACATCTTGAAACAAACAGAGGCATTGTCCATGTCAGGAGACAAAAGGACAGGAAAAAAATGATGCAGGTCAGGTGCTCAAAGTCTTATGACTCAATTTGCAGGAGATGAGCTGGAATGCGAGTAAATCTAACAAATTACAGTTAAGAGTAGCATGTGTACAAATAAATAAGAGCAGGGTGACTCGGAGCTGTCATGTGAGGGAAGTAAAATTTTCCAGACAGCTGATGAAGAGTCATGTGCCTTGTGTTGTTTCGTTTTGTTTTCTTCAGGCTAGCAACTCAACACTTCCAAAATCGCTTTGTATTTTTTCCACATCATAAAGCTACACAAATGGGAGTTACTCCACGGGCCGGATGCCCTTGGCCTCCTCCAGCTTCCTCAGGTTCTCGTCCCACTGGGTGAACTGCTTGGACAGCAGGAACATCTGACAATACAAAGACATTGTTTACATTTTTTTTTTTACAGAAATGACTGTCATGGCTTGTAGTTTTTTCTTATGTTTTGTGTGTTTTAAATTAGTAGTACATATTTTACACTGGTTTCACATGCAAAAGAATTAGGTCACGCTAACAGTCCCTTTAGTTATGCTTTATGGTATTTGTAGAAGTACCATTTTGTTGTATTCCTCAAAAAGCTTCTTTACTTCCAGCGACTGAACATCCGCCTGGTCCTGTAACAGAGCCGACAGTGAGCTCTCCGAAGGCAAAACCCAAACAACTGAACATGGTGTGCATCTTTCTTCTACCTGCTGTTTGATATGAATCTGGGAGAGACGCTGGAGCTTGGTCGAGTGCTCGGGAACATCTGGAAGACATACACTGTTACTATTTACATTCTGACAAATAACAAAACAGTGTTACCTCGGATGTAGGTGCTCTCCAGCAGCGGCTGCAAGTTGCTGGCCTGCTCCAGCAAAGCAGCCTGGGAAATCAGGAAGTCCTCCTCTGTAGGCCACATGGTAGTAAGTTAAAATATCCATGTCCAAGTTAAGATAATTCAGCATTTGTATTTTTGCATTTCTCACCGGCGAGAATAAACTCCAGCTTCATGGTGTCGGGCACGGCGATGTGGTCGGTGAACTGAGGGTCCAGGTACTTCATCAGGTCCTCAACTGCGCAAATATAAAAAGTCATTAGAAGCTGAAGCTCATCTGTTTTTAATAAAGGCTGTGTGACTCACTCTTCTTGTGCAGGATCTTGACTCGCTCCCTCTTGTTGGCCGTGTTGGTCAGGCCAGCTTGAATTCTTGCGAGGGACTCAGCACACTGCAGAACAGAAGACAATTATTAATGACATAAAGCTCTCCGTTTGTAAATGCATTAGTTACGAGCAAGCAAGCAAGCAGTCACTGTAGCAGGGCTTTAAATGTTGGATCATATGACACCACACCAAGATTGCCTTAAGCTACAGATGTGTCAACTTTGCTTTAGTTTAACAAATTGCATCGAAAGAAGATAAATTTTCACCCCGACATACGCGATCTGACAATTTAACACGAATTTAAATACACGTTGATTGCTGAAAACTAACTCCCCAAATCTATTGTGACCAGCTAAATCTAACTAGCTTGACACCGACGTTAAAAACATAGCGCTAACATGACATTAAGGAAACTACACGACACACCGCACAAAAATACCACATTACTGAATTACTGCACACTTATTCGTGTAAATATTGGACAGTGGGAAAAATAATCGGCTATTGTTAGCTTTGCTAGACTCGCAGCTAGTTAGCTTCTTAGCTTGGCCACACCTATAAATAAATATAAACCTGAAAACAAACCTTTAATGGTTTCGAACTTTTATTCCTTCTGTCTCCGTATATACGAGTCTCCAGTGCCTGCAGGCGTATTTCTACATTATCTACCGCCGCTTTTTTGTCCATTTTCTAAGCTTCTTTTGCCAACTAAACGGGAGGACCCAAACAGCCCTCGATCGCCTACGTCTTTATCATGCGCAGACGCATATTGATGACGTCACACCACAGTAAATATTTCAAACAGGTTTTCAAATATTTTAAACGTTTTTAATGTACGATAAAAGTGGTGCTTCTGCTTAATAGAATAACAAATATATTTATTATCAAACTAAATTATTTTTGGCGCTTTCGTCAAGTTGCCAGTCGCCTCTAGTGGTCGCTGTTGTCAAAGCATTCTTCTTCGGCTGTCAGTCACCCGGGAATGACAACATCGCTGTAACACTTTTCCTTTCTTCCCAGCCATTTAACCGCAAAACGCCGACAAAAGTAGGCTTTTATCCACTCCTACACACGCGTTACATACCCGTTTGTCGTGACAAACTCTGAAAAGCCAAGTCAGTACCGCGTAACGTTTTTTTTTAAAACACTTCCGCGTAGCTTTTCCACTAGCTATGCTAGCTAGCTTATGTGCTACCACTAGTTTTTCCCTCCTTTTTGTGGCTCACTTAATGAAATAATACAGTCGAAGACGCCATTTCAATGCATGTCGTTTATTATGTCTTGGTGTATATTTAATGAGAACAACACCAGTGGAGGATGGATGGTTCCATTTAGGATTGATGAGGTGAAATTGCCCAAATAATGTCAAATGTGTTTTTCTGGTACAACAGGAAGCTGTGCGCTTCTGGACTTTCGGCTCTGACTTGAGAGGTGTCCAGTCTATATGAGCCTCTGGGAGGGGCAGCAGAAGCAGCAGCAACATGGCAGATGACAAAGACGTGTTAAGAGACGTCTGGTTCGGCCGGATCCCAGCCTGCTTCACTCTCAACCAGGACGAGGTGACTGAGAGAGAGGCGGAGCCTTACTATGTATGTCAAACACTCGTCACTCATCAACTTGTCAATATGTCAGAAGAAGTCAAAGACAGTGAGCTACTTGTTTTCCCACAGTTGTTGTTGCCCAGGGTGAGCTACCTGACGCTGGTCACGGACAAAGTGAAGAAGCACTTCCTGAAAGTGATGAGGGCCGAGGAAGCGGGGGAGATGTGGTTTGAATATGAAGGGACGCCGCTCAAATGGTGAGGCTTGTCGCTATTATGCTGCTTGGTCGAAAATACAAATATTCCAGCTCACTGGCCATTTACATTTTAAAGACTTCTGGATTATTTGTTGAATTAATTAAGATTTCCTATCATTGTGACACCTGAGCTCTCACTCTGAGTGCAATCCCAAGTTTATCCACATGGTGTCAGTGTGGCCCCGCGCAACAATTAGAATCAATCACAGCCCGTAGTAGTTCCAGGAAATACAAATCACAGAGTACATTGCTCAGTATTTAGTTGTTCAAACAGAAATTGATTTTCCAATTTCAGGCACTATCCAATCGGTGTTCTGTTTGACCTCCACGCTTCCAACTCTGTCTTGCCGTGGAGCATCACTGTGCACTTTAAAGTAACGGCTCTCCTTAACTCTCCTCTTACATTTCTTAAGTCACTCATTGAGGTAATAAATATGACATGTGGCTAACACGAATTTTTTTACAGAACTTTCCGAACCAGGACCTTCTCCACTGCATGTGCAGCTCGGTAGTGGAGGCCCACTTCATGTCCAGCATTAAGGAAGCCGATGCGCTCAAACACAAGAGCCAAGTTGTCAACGATATGCAGAAGAAGGACCACAAGCAACTGTGGATGGGCCTGCAGCACGGTGAGGAACATACACGCGCATGTTCAAGAGCAGCTGTTGGGCAAATAAAATGAACATGAACTTATTAACAGTCACGTTGTCCTCGCTCAGATAACGTTCACCTTTTGCCTTCTGACCTGCTCCAACACGCCCACTTCACTTGACAGGTGCGTTTGTGTTTATTTGCAGATAAGTTTGAGCAATTCTGGGCCATGAACAGGAAACTGATGGAGTATCCCACTGAAGAGGGAGGATTCCGATACATCCCCTTCAGAATATATCAGGTCAGTAGCATCCACACGTATTTGATATGAGAAAAAACCCAAAGGCACACCGGCAAATATTAATGTCTCAATTCACCCACCAACTCACGGGAAGTGAAATTCAAAATCAAGCACGGTTGTGAATCACATCTCGAAATGGCGCTAGAGGGTCGAATAAGAACCTTAAGGGGAAATCACCTCTGAGCAAAGCAGATTCCCGCAATTTCCTGGCACTTTCCACATAGCAGCACATGTTTTGGATGCAGGTTTTTACCTCAAAGCCTCACCTGCTTGTGCAAGCCTTCAGGGCCTTCCCCCGACAGCGACAAACACAGCCTCTTTGTTTCTGACGCTGTCGTAAAAAAAAAAAAAAAAAAAAAGCCCCATCACCACCTTGAAAAAACACAAGCCGGTTTCGGAGAATTGCGTGACGTTACTGTTAAATGAGCAGCTACCGCTCGAAGCCTCTTCTTGTGAATATGCTCCAGGGCATTTTGGTGCTTGAAATGTTGCAAAAGTATTGGTAGGATAAGGTCAACTCAAATATAAAATGATTGGTCGTTAGCTGAGCCCTGAGCATCTGTGATGTCATTTTTAATTGACAGCAAGTGACAAAATGGCCGCCCCCTGAGATTCATATAAATGGGGGGATTTTGCAAATGCAATATTAATCATAAAACTATGTTGAGATTCAATTAGATTACATTTTGAAATCCGAAATGACAGCCAAGAAACCAACGCTTCATCGTTACTGCGCCAGTTGTGCTTAATTTGGCAAAATTTCAACGCAAGGACCCGTTTTATTGTAAATGATGCTCAGATCACCACACGACATTCTTGTCTGTCACCCGCCCACGTCACAGTTTCCATCCAGTTGCAAGATCTTCATCTGTACACCAAACAGATGATGTCATCGCTGCTTTTGTGATGACGGGGGCAGGCAGGGCGCTTGATCCGGAGGCGTAAGTGGACAAGCTGCCTCAGGTCGCTTGTCCGCTGCCGCCTCCACATCCGCCACGCTTTACTCCTGACTCAGGTGAAAAGTCCCCTGACTGGAGAGACAGAAACCAAAGCCGGGCTGAAAAACGAAATTGAACTGGGTGCAAGAACTTGATTTAGACAAAAGTAGCGCCTTGCTGCTATCCTGTGGCAAATTGGTGTCAGGGTACCGAGTTGAGATGCTTCGTTTTGACAATGTTGTAGCGTGTTAAGGAGCTTTTGTTTTGACCGGAGTTCTACTTTGTTGAAGTGAGTTGAGGAGCTTCATTTAGACAAAAGTAGTGCATCGCCGCCATCTTGTGGTGTCTACGCATGTCATCTCTAATTTTGCGACTCATCAGTATTAAAGTCTCAGTCACATTCAAATTCGGCAGTTTCAATAAATGCTTGATGCGCTTACAAAAAAAAAAATCCAGGTAAGAATACCTCGGTAGATGTAGAAAAATATGATTCGAGATCTGTCCCGAGGTTTTCCCGAGGGTGGGGGCATCGAGCTCATCAACCAGGAAGCCAGGCGACTCCCACATTGGAAGGGGAAATATAACTATAAATCTTCTTGATGCCCGGCGGTCACTGAAGAGTCACGACGAATCCGATGAGAGAATGTGGAACAGATTTGTCTTGGGAAAAACAAGCCGAGCTTTGAGTATCAGGACGTTTGCGGTGTCGGGAAAAGCCCCTCGCTCTCATTGTCGGCCCGCCGGCTCAAAAAATACTGTCGGCGAGCCGCGCAGATGTGATGCTTTGTTGTTTGCCGTGATTGATCATCCGGCGTGTCACGACGGCTCCGCTGCCTCTCGTCTTTATTCTCTCATCTCGTGTGCCATAAAGCCTTTTAATGCACTTTAGACAAACATTCTTGTGTGCCGCAGTAAAATGTGGCCCTTTAAAGCCACTTTGACACGCCCACTCAGACGGTGCACTTGTCGTCGCCATAAAAGAAAAAAAAAAAACCTGCCGGCCAGCGATTCTCGGCCCGTGACTCCAAACTTTCCGTTGTTTTGGAAACGAGATGCTAAATATTTACACCCGGCGGAACACTAAGTCAAAGATTGGGAGCAAGATGTTCTCAAAATATTCACTCAGTAAGTCCATCCAGACCAAAGACTTGCTGAACTTGGAATTTTATTTTCGTCTCGTCTAATTAAGTGTTATTGTTTCTTAAGATGCATTGTCGGAAACTTAACTCATTCATTGACGGTTACAGACGTCAAAGATATTAACCGGGTTGGCAGTGAAGGAGTTAATCAGATCTACTCGGATCTGAATCGGACCTCTTCCAAATGTGAACAGTTAACTACTTAATGAACAATAAACACAATTTTGGTCACGCTAAGAAAACACGATAACGTGACAGGTATGCCGAGCCCGACCGCTAAATATTCACAATCACGAACGAGGAAGACTGGCGGACGAGAGGGAAGGCAAATCCGGCGTTTATCTGGGCCGACGTGTCGTGACACGACGCCGGCGTGGAGAAAGTGAACATGGATGCGAGAAGACAGCCGAAATTCCAGAACAAAGCTGTCTGGCCCTCAGAAGTCACTCACACACACACGCACGCAGGCAAACACATGCTTGGCATCCTTCAAAGGCAGATTGCGGTCTTTAGTGTAAATAACATGTGCTGCGTTTGATGCCGACACAATTAATGACAACGGCGAGTCCAAATAACAGAGGGCTCATTTCCGTCTGGCCTGCAGCCGCCGGGACAAAGAGGCCTCGCCGCCGTCACGTACACTTTTCATTACGCCGAGCCGTCCGTCCGTCCGTCTCGGGGACGCCCGCTAAATCAACATCTTGCGTCTCTCGCTCGTACTTGGGACCCCGAATTCAGAAATGAAAAATGAAATAAATGAAAAAAGCAATTTTGCCGCCATCTTGTTACGATACATCGGTGCCAAGGCAGTATGTCGATAAGATGAGGAGCAGCATTTTAGACAAAAGTAGTGCTTTGCTTCCATTGTGTTGGGTCATTTTGATCAATTTGGTCCATTTTTAAAAACTGATCCACTCTCATCCAATGTGTTGTTGATAATGGCCTTGCCCTATTCTCAAAACATTGTCAGGTACGCCTCGTTGTTCCCGCTCTGTGACTCAGCAGCCCCCCCCCCCTCCCCGCCTCTCTGGAAGCTGCGTGCTTAGAAGAAGACATGTTTTATTGCCTCCCAGATATCTCGTAATGGCTCGCTGCGAAGGGGGCGGCGGGCTGACTCGACAGACAATTACAACACGCGGGAATGCTCCGCGCGCTTTAGAAAGATGCCAAAGGCAACGCGTGACGAGAACGTCACGCCGGGCTTTACTGTAAAAACTTCTTAGCGCGGCCGTGACCGCCGACGGACGTGTCGCGATCCGTCTCGACACTAACGGGAACGCCGAGTTATTGTCGACATAATTAATTCCATGTTTCTGCCGTGTGTTGGATTCGTTCCCTTAACCGCATTTCAGATCGTTATCAGCTTGCTGGCATTTGTTCGAACAGACTCTGAATGCAACCAAACCTGAATCGGAGTCCATTTTTATTTACGAGCGGTCGTACCTGTACAGTAAATTCCAGACATACTATGATAGGTAAAAAAAACATTTTGACAAAAGATCAAATATCTAGAACTGCTCCATCATCAGATCAGGCGTCTTGAGGCCATTTCGAGTTCCCTGACAAGCGGGTGGAATTTTAATTGGCAAATGGACGGACGGGCTCACACAAACGACTCTTGATTGACAGCGCCGTTCGCTCGGTTTATTTGACCGCCATCACTTAGCCGGATTAAATCCCCTCCGCGGACAATTAGGCTACGTGTTGAGTTCCGCCGCTCTTTTCACCGAGTGAGAGCGAGGTGTCGCCCGGCCAGCTAAGGTGTCGGGGCGGCTCAAAAGAAAGTGTCTTCATCACCTCGGGAAACGATAGCCCCCGCGGGGTGTTTCATTATTCATCGACCGGCCACATTTTAAAAATGCATCCGAGTCGCTGTCACTTACTCTCCCTGTTTGGCTCGGGACGACGAGGCGCTCTAAAGCATGCGATGACTCAATCTTTCTGCGTAACGTGGCCTTTGACGCCTTCCACGCCACCTTTGCTCGGCGGTGTGTCGTTACCACGCCGTCACCCGACCTTGCCGCACACTGGTTTCCTTTTCACGTCTCTCATGATTAGAGCCTATCGCGTGTCCCCCCTCGGGATCTTGTTCGACACCTCGGCTCCGGTGTCGACAAGGTGCGATCGGGTCGGCGCCGCCAGGTGTGAAGACCGACGGGCTCCGGCCAAAAAACGCCATCACGATGACACAGCAGCCGTGCTTATTCATTAGCCGCGCTGGACCGCGACCCAACGACATCATCAATCCGTTTTAGATTAGGTTAGTGTGTCTACACCGAACCATCCATCAATCAAGTGTTGTCATTCCAAATTGGACGTTACTCATCAGATGCGAAATTAATCCAATAGCCGACAAAGATCCATTTCAACTGGCAGTGAACGAGTTATACAACCGAGTCCATCTTGAACCAAAATTCCGTCGAATTCACTTCTTATTTTCGGGGAAAGAGTTTGGCGTGCGAAAGGGGAAAGAATGCTTCTGACCTCTGAACCCCTTGGGGTAGAATCAATAAGCGATACATGATTATCGTGATTCATTTAACCTTGAGGCCGGGCCAGTGGCGTTCTTCTGCAGCCCAGTAAACACGTCTGATGACTTCCAGACTGATGCAGATCTGCGCAACATCCCAGCATCTGCAGCTAAAAAAGCAGTCGATGGCTCATGCATCGCTTTCGATCTGCGCCTCGGACTTTCCCCGCGTCGTCTTTCAGCCTTCCGGTTAGCGCAACGCCAAATGCTGGAATGACTCATTTGCATACACGGCGGAATGCTCGGTAGAACCGAACAGGTGCAATCCAGGACGTGGGTGTGTCTGTGGGAAAAAAAAGTTTTTTTTCTTCTTCCCTCGCCTCTCAGAGTTCTTGTGAACTATCGATGTGCAGATGCTTCCGGAAAGAAGTGAAACACATGAATGGGTTGGCAAGTGACCAAGCTGAATCATAAACAAGTCTTCAAGGGTTTTTTTTTCACCACAAAATTACTGTCAAACGAAACAAAAACTACCAGGTAACTAAGTCCAATTAGCTTAATGCTATTAAACAATGCAAATCACCATAGACATGCTAACGAATAGCATTTGTGTCACCGTGTTATATAACTATTAAGCAAATTATTTGAACACAGTGGAGGTGCCAAGAACAAAAAATGACTCTTAATTCTTTCTTTTGCTGCAGACAATGAGTGACAGGCCCTTCATCCAGAAACTCTTTCGACCTGTTTCACCTGAAGGCAACGTTCACACTCTGGGCGACTTGCTCAAAGAAATGTACCCTGCGGCATTCACTAATGACGGTAGGTAACACACAAACACACACACGGGGATTTACCAGTCCACTCTCGCCATAAAAAAAAAAAAATCACATTTACCACTATTCGCTAGCTCTTATTAGGGACCTTCTCTGCCTCATCCCTTACATGTAAACAGTAAATAAAATCAGAGTGCGCACACGTAGGCAATGTGTGTGTGTGGCCCAAATAAAGATGAGAGGAAGCAGCAGCAGTCTAAACACACTGAAGAGGGGAAGTAGATAAGGACACAATGGAGCGTCAGCACAGACGACCCGCAGGAGACTCACCTGCTCGCTGGAGACTGAGCAATCCCACCTACACACATACACACAAACCGCCTCTGCGTCTGGCTACCTACCTGGTTGCCTCATTCACTTTCAGTCCACGTCAGCACATAAGCCAATACAAAAAAATATAGCATAGTTATTTTTATTCTTATCAAGAATGTTTTATTATTCTGCAAATGGTTTGTACTGATATTGCTTCTAATCGGTTTATTTAGATGAACTAAATAAGGATGCGTGTTTTTAATGTATATTTCTGACATTAACCACAATAATAGTGTTTTAATAAATAAAAAAATACAAATATAGCTGCATAAAAATAATGAAAATTTTTTAAATTCATGTGTATTCATTTTTAAAATGTCACCTGCTTTGAAAAACTTCAAAAAACTTCTAATCGCTTTATTTAGATGAACCAAATATGGATGCGTGTTTTTAATGTATATTGCTGACATTAACCACAATAATAGTGTTTTAATAAATAAAAAAATACAAATATACCTGCATAAAAATAATTAACTTTTTTTTTTAATTCATGTATTTTAATTTTTAAAATGTCACCTGGACATTCAAAACTGGGGGGGGGGCCTTTGAAAAACTTCAAAACAGTTTTTGTATGATGTGACTTCATTTATAGTGCAGCAACAAAGTAAAAAAGAATTGAACATAAAACATCAATGCAATGGTAAAAAAATAAAAATGAAACTACTTAAATAAAAAATATTTTTCCTCCACTTTTTAGAAATCCTTTCCAACACCACATTTTTACCTAAATCAATAACTAAACCTTATTAAATCAAATGTGCGTAAAGCTGAAGAATAAAGACAAACAGACATAATCCAGACTCTCATCTCATTTCCTCCCTCTCGGCTCAGATGTTAAAGATCTTGGCTTCTCCTGATCCAGGAGCCCTTGTTTATCTTTCAAGGTGTCAGTCAGGTGTAGTCCCTTCCTCCAGCTCTTGTCTTCACCCCGCTTTCATGTCTTTGACATCAAGTCTCCGTCTCTCCTGATCAAGGTGAAAGTGCTCTTTTGTGGCCTGCTCGTCTGGCAGATAGTGGCAGTGTTTGGATTAGAGCCAGCGGGTCGTGTGTTAGCGGCGGGCGGCAGTGGGCTTTGCCTCCGCTATTGTTCCGCACTTCACATCCCCCCCCAAACGTGGGGGTCCCCAGAGCTTCTGTGATCTCAAGCACTTCAAATGAGCATGTTGTGTCTGAGGCTCGGCGTTTGATTAGATCAAAAAAATCTCAGCCAACTTTTAATTGGTCCAACCAGCTCCAAATAATCAATAAACTGTCTAGCGTTTGTCAAAGGGGGTTCCCAGCTCGGCCGTTCCCAGCATGCAACGGGAAAAAGTCTGACTTGTACTTCAGGGGTGTTGTTGAGCAACCCTTTGCCCACGCATGACACATTTGAGACGGCTCGTAAGCCTTTTTTTCCTCCCGGCCGCAGCGCGACACGTCCATTTTTGTTATTTGCGACCAAGCGGAGGGAAAGCCCCCGTGCGGCCTGAGTGACATGCGTAGCCCCGCCCCCTCCACATGCTCCCTCTGAGTTAATTAAAACATCAACTGCCGTGATGTTGATGCTTAGTCAGACCGTGTGCGTGCGTGCGTGTCTAATGTAGCATAAATGTTTGTGTGTGTGTCTCGAGTGGGCGCGGGGTTGAGCCCACTGATATTTTCCCCCCCGTTTCTCATTCGTGGACTAGACCCCACCCACTCGCAAGTGTTTGCGTGTCTGAAAAAGTGCGTGATGTGATACCGCCATCGGATTTATTGACCCGCATTTAAACTGGAAATTTTCAACGAAAAAGGCCACGCAAAGGCGTATTTAAAAAAACAAAACAAAAAAAAACAGGGATGGACGAGTACCAATCATCGGTATCGGTACCGATACCTTGCTGGTATCGGTACTCGCGACGGAGGCCGATACCGGTATCTTGGTTGTTTTATAATTTAAAAATTAGAACAACTGTAAATAGGTCTAAATTTGAAATATTTTCTGGAAATAAAAATTCTCAATCGGCACTTGGTATCGGTGACTGATCAAGATTTGATATTCCCATTGTCAGTCTGTAACAAAGTTGTATTGAACATCCCTAAAAAAAATATACTGTTCGTATACAACAGACACACAGACACACAGACAGACACACACAAAAGCAAAGGCGGCACCAAGTCATCTCAGTAGGGCGTTGTTGCCGAATGCCAACCGCCGCAGCACCCGAAACCTGCTCACTCTCTAAAATCGGCGCTCGGTCTGCCGCTTCCGACGTTCCGAAACGGAACGCTGGAGTCTCGCTCGCTCGCTCGCTCTTTGCCGACAACGGTCACTCTGCCGCCGTGCTCTTTATTAGCGGGCCGTCTCTGCTCGCCGTGTTTGTCGATGCGAAACCGAAAGTGTCAAAGCGAAAGTTGATAATCAACTGCCGCCGGCCTGAACATGTTCACCACTTCAAAACCTTTCTCGACTTGAAGTAAAAAGTCAATGTTGATGTCGAGCGCTTCATTATTGATAATTGTTTATTTTTATTTTATTTTTAAATT
Organism: Syngnathus floridae; assembly: GCF_059516105.1. Taxonomy (NCBI): domain Eukaryota; kingdom Metazoa; phylum Chordata; class Actinopteri; order Syngnathiformes; family Syngnathidae; genus Syngnathus; species Syngnathus floridae. The sequence goes on along the minus strand of NC_142422.1, from coordinate 1,615,407 downwards.
ATTATTGTGTATCTCCCCTTTGCAGATTTCTTTTTTTTTATACAAAAACATGATGACCGCAAGTCCTAATATAGTCGACTGAAGTCCGATTAAATTCGTGGGTCCCGCAGGTGAGGAGCGGCGCCACCAGGTGGTGATCCACGGCATCGAGCCGCTGATGGAAACGCCGCTGCAGTGGCTCAGCGAGCACCTCAGCCACCCTGACAACTTTTTGCACATCTGCATAATACCGGCGCCCTCCGACTGAGACCGTTGCCATGGCAACCAACGATAAAAATAAACGCTTTCAAAGCGCAGGATGATGATGATGATGTTCTCCAAAGAACTTTCTCTGATGCGCATCTTCTTCGTGGGACAAATCTGCAGTTTGAGCCCGGGTAAGGAAAAGCACTTGAGCATTTATGCAAAATCCTTGAGACTCATTTTGTCCTACGGGTGAGGACAATGAGCGTACGAGAACATGGACCTTCACCTGGACGTCAAGGATATTGAATAAATACTTAAATACTCTGAAAACGGCCAACAAGCAGGTTCATACGAAGCCTTAACCGTTACATACGAGGATTTTGCAAAAATAATTTACCTATAATATAATAATAATTTAACCCCCAAATGAGATTTCGAGGTCACAAATTAGCATTAGCATCAGCCAAGTAGCATTAACCACGTTTCTGAAAAGAAATTCAACAAACAATAGGAACCCAGACATACTGAAATAACATTTTATTTATTTTGATCTCAACTTGGAAAAGGCTGTTAAGCTAACAATTTTGGAAACGTTCCGATTTCAAACATCACATGATGCAAAGTTACTAAAAATACTTGTTGTTGTCCATCTAATTCATGTCATTTGAAAGTTGTAAAAAAAAAATGAACTCGCCATTTTGTATCTTGTGACCACTAATTAGCATTTGGTGCTCCCAACATATCGATATCCTAGCCATCATTTTGACTTTTTCATGTCGCAGCCTCTGTAGTTTTACGACCACTTCAATGTCACTTTTTCTACGCCCGCTTTGTTGTTATGTCCTTCACGTGTTCCCTCACTTTGGTCCGAGACAACAATAAACAGCCGCCTTGTTTACGCGGTCGCCTCACTTCTCCATTTAGCTCCTCTTTGTCTGTTACTTCACTCGCTCGTCTTTGTTGACACCCCCCCCCTCGCTCCTCGTCCTCCTCGCGCATGTTCTCCAGCCAACATCACGCGGTGTCCCCGTGTGGAGATGGCCGAGGCCCAGCCAGACGGGACTGACTTTGTTGCGTGTCACCAATGACTCACGAGCATCCCAAAATGTTCAGTAAACGGGGGGCCGGTCGGACCCATCGTCTGTTGCGCAATTTCTTTCTTCCAGCGCCGAGCGCTTTCAACCGTTCTTTTTTTAATCATGCGACGCTTGAGGTATTTGTGTTCCGACACGCCGGCTTTGAAGCTTCTTCTTCTCCGTGTGCCCCTCCTCCTCCTTCATCTCGCCAGTTTAATGACCCCCCCCCCATACAAGTCATTTGTACCCCCGCTCGCTAATGAGCCCACTAAACTGTCTTGTCAGACGAGCCTGTGGCTGCTCCGCGACGCTCTGATGAGTACGCGTACATAATTACAGACAGCAGTTATGGCCCCCCCCTGGGGGCTTGTAACCGAGTACAAATACTTTAGTACTGCATTTAGTATTTATTTTTCTATCCACTTTTTCCCGATATACGAAAGCAAACTCCAAATAGGCATTTTTTTTCAATTTAGGCAGAGAATGACACAGAAACCCAAAGCACTACTTTTGTCTAATTGAAGCTCCTCAACCCCACTTCAATATATGCCCCCAAGTAAAGCACTACTTTTGTCTGAATAAAACTTCACCAATTCAAAATAGTTATGAGGCTCCTCAACTCACGTCAGTATAGTCCTGGGTACCACAAAAAGCAAAGCACTGCTTTTGTCTAAATGAAGCTTCTCAATATGGCAACAAAAAGCACTTTGTCTAATTGACCCCGAGTGTGCATGGATTGTTTTTTTTCTAACTTAATAGTTAGATCAGCACTTTTACTTTTCTGCTTCAGTACTTGTCGTTACGTAGAGCATGCGAGTACTTTTGCCGACCACGCTTGCATTTCGAAACTGCTAATTTATAGCGCATGTGTTTAAAATGATGTCACGGATCATGTCATCACGGCAGAGTGGTCGCCGCCGAGCATGATGGGATGGCGGCTTTACGGTGTTGACTCAAGCTCAGCGTGTGTGCATGTGTGTGTTTGTGCACATGTGTATTTGTGTGCGGGTAATGAAGTCTTGCGATGAATGAATGTCTGGTCCCAGCTGACACACAGTTTTTTACGGGCCTCTCCTCATCCGAGCCGCCGTCTGACTAGCGTACAGTACTCGTGCACATACCCACGGGCTGCCTGACGAATTGCAATGGAACGTCCATTTTACAACACCAGTAGTATTTAGTAGAAAATGGCAGACATCTGAAACATCCTGACAGGCCGAGATTCCTCTTGAGAAACAAGAGCAAACGGTAGAATTGTTTAGTTGGCGCGTCCGGTTCTGGATTTGAATTTTGGCTCGGGTCCTTGTGTGTGACGTTTGCATGACGTCCCCGTGAATTCTATTTGTTTTTTTTGTACAGATATATTTGCATAATTTGCCAATTTTTTCCTAATTATCATTTTTTTTCTAAATTTAGTTCTTCCGACGGTTAAATATTTTTGGGAACTTTCTTCTATTCATGAATTTATTTTTCTGACATTACATGCATGTTTTTTGTCTAATATTATTATGTATTTTCCAGTTTTAACCATTAATTGTTGTGATCTTTTTTTCTTACTTTGCAATATTTTCCTTAACATTCACATACATTTTTCCAATATTTTTAAATTTTCTTAACACATTTAATTAAATAGTCATCACATACACACACATAGTGTGTATTAGTGTAGTCAGCGCAACAGTGTTTGTGTATAACGTGACAAAGTCAATTATGCAGTGCAGACATTCCTTAAGAAACTTCACCACTTTCCCCCTTTGCAATAAAAGCCGCAACATGCCCCACAGACACACACAGACACACACACGTACACACACGGCGTGTTATATGGCAACAAGTGTGAGGCCACGTGCAGCCTTTGCATGAAATGAGCTTTCTGAGATCAACCACCGCTCATAACATGGAAAATCACGCAAGTCGTCTATCTGATTGTGGCTTCAAGTCTTGAGATATTCTCAACAATTATAAATCAACAGAAGTGGAAAGTGAACTCAGCTCTCGCATGATGTCATCATTTATTTTTCCGGAGGGGGGGGGAGTTGGTCTCGTTTTGCTCTCCTTGGCCTTTATTTGCTTGACATGATTTTGCTTTTCTAAACGTTGCATTCACCAGACCGAAAAACAGGGCAGCGATGCTGAAAACGAAACTTGGCCCGTGCATGCACGTCACGTCATAAACGCTCAAAGCTGTCATTAAAGTGTTGTCAAGAGCTCCAACAAGCGGCTATTACACGAGGAGGAAGATGAGGATGACGATGCGGAGAGGCTAGACGAGCTTTGATGTCCTTTCTTGAAAGTGTCTCACGCTCAAGCACAAGCGGTATTATTAGTAAACACCGTGTGGCGCTCGGGGGCCTTGGGGGAGGTCATGACTGATGATTGGCTCCTCGCTGGCTGCTCTCAAACAACTAGTCTTCCTTACACTGAGTAAGGACGGGATGAGGATGAGGATGATGATTCAGCCTTCATCCCGTCCGCCGGACCTCCGCGACGACTTCCATCGTATTTACCGTAAAAATACCTTGGGGGGGGGGGGGAGTAGGCTGGAAATCCCTTTTACTCCTGGAAAAATACATGTGTGGACATGATGTGTATAAAAGAATTTTTGGACACCAAAAGAAATTTAAGAATTTATCCCAAAAGTTATTTTGAAAGTAAATGTAGCTAAGCCAGCTCTGAGTCTGAACGCTTGCTGACATTTGGAGAACCAGGCCAAAAGTCATCTGGGATACGTTGGGGCGACTCTGTAAGACGAGAGGCGGTTGTCAGGTAAAGTTGCGTATGTCGTCCGGCGGCATGATGAAAGCGCTCGGTCGCGGCAGGCCTCGGGAGGTCCGTGTTCCATTTCCTGCCGGACGCCAGAGCAACATAAACGTTGACGACTTTCTTCTTCCTGCCTCGTCATAAAAAAAAAAAAGTAAATTGTGAAGACGAGCGACAGCAAATGTGAGCAGTCAGCAAAGCGAGGACAGCTGCTACTTATTATTATTCCCTCTCGACTATTATTAGCTTGTCCGAGACTCACATGTTACCGTATAGCCGGACAAGATGCGTGATACTTTTTTTTTTTTCCAATATTCGTATGTGGATATAACAATGGTCAAAAGATACTTTTTAATCAAAGATGGCTAAAGTTATTTTAACTCAGATTTAGAAACTACTTTTTTCTAGCACATCAAGTTTTTGATGTTTCAGGTTTTAAATCGGACCTGCTTGCGCAATATGTAATATGTAAATTGTAATTTGTTTTAAAAAAACAATAATCCAGCAAACCTGCAGCTCATAAAAATTTCTAAATATATGACTGTATTAGCATTATATACATATATTGAGACTAATCCGCCCTCTGTGGAAAATGTATAATTTGGCTAATAAAACTACAATTGAAAAAAAAATATATATAAATGTGTTTATTCAAATTTCTCAGTGAGAATGTGTTAGTGATGAAAGTGTACCATTTTTTTTTTCTTTTGTTCTTATAGACTTGAATAACAACATGCCAGGGTTTGGATTAAAAGCAGTGAACATTTATAATAATTCTCATCATAATTTACACATTTGGACATTTTTGCACATAAATAAAACAATCTGTAAACCAACCAGCATGTAAACACAGAGACACACACACACACACACGCACTGAGTTTGTGGAGTTAAAGCTCATGAAGAACAGACGAGACACTTTTTGGTCAAGAGGAAGATGAGAAAGTGGGCGGGGCCAGTGCATAAGAAATGTGCTTGAGGGAAGGGCCAGGATTAAACAACGTAAAGTCCCTTGATTTCTTCTTCACATTCTTCCTGCTTTAGGCGTTTGCAGTTTGGAAGTCCAGTCAACTTTGGTTTGGAGTGTCACATACGGACAGTGGTAAGAATACAAGAATATTAAACCAATAAAAAGATTGATTTCTTTCAAAAAAAAAAGTGAACCAAAATGAGAATTTCAAAGAAACAAATTAGAAAAATAAATTAAGAAAAATACATTTTGTATTCATCTTGAAAAGTAAAAAATTTAGAACAATTTTTTTTTTAAAAATTAAGAATTTGGAGATAAAAAAACAAAATAATTGAAAAATACAAAGAAAAAACCAAAAAGAACACGATAAAACTCAAAATGAACAAATATGAATATAAAAAAAATTAAAAATTAAAATAGAATTGCTAAAAATAGCCAAACAAAAATTTTAAAACAAAAATAAAATTAAGAGATTAAAGTTAGTATTAAAGTTTTTAAAACGAAATTCATTTTTAAAAAATCCCTTCTTATAGTTCTGCAGTTTGGAAGTCCCGTCAGCTTTGGTTTGGAGTGTCACAGATTGTATTCATTAAATTTAAAAAACATTTTTGTAACGTAAAATTTAAGTGAAATGTGAATATTACAAATATGAAATGGAAACAACCCATAACAAACATAAAACTTAAAAGCAACACAATGTGAGAGGACGTCTTGTGTTTGGAAGTCTGGTAAACTTTGGTTCTGAGTGTCACGTCCGTCTTCCTGAAAATGTCCTTATAAGTAAAATGAAATACCCTAAGATTCATATGAAGAATACAATAAATAAAATCAAATCCAAGTCCCTTCTTCACATTCTTCCTGCTTTTTGCATTCTGGAAGTCCATGCAGTCAACTTTGGTTTGGAGTGTCACATCCACATCACTGACAGTGTCATCGTTATCAAAAACACAAACAAAACAAAATGACAAAACAGGTGCTACATGTTGCCAAGCTGCGCTCCACTTCCGTTTTTTCTTCTTCAAGTAGCCGAAGAGTAAATAAATAGACAAAAGTTTGTGTCTTCAGCCTTTCCCTTGACACACACGCACTCTCACACGCACGTTCACATGCACTCTGAGGTAACTGTTGCGACGCACACACTCGCCCTTTGTTCCTGTCGTTTTAAATTAAGTAGTAAAGGGACACAGTCAAATTGTGGAATCATTCTTGTAAACCCTGAAGAATGTTCTGGAAACATCATCACCAGCTAATAAATTAAAGTGTGGAAATGGGGACCTTAGTAGGGTGATTGTCAAATTTGAGCCCTGAGTAGCAAGTCCCTGAAGTTGGTCCCCCTTCCTCCCTCCCTCCCTCAAGGGTCCGCCTCCTGCTTGACGGCAAGTTCGCACCGCACCTTAATAACCGAGGTCTGGCGCCACGCCGTTCCCAGAACCTGCTTCTCTAGGATGGCGTCCAACTCGGCTCCGCCTCGGAGCCTCTCCAGTTGCTCGGCGTGCTCGCTCATATCGAAGCGTTCGATTTCCTCGTTGGCGCGTTGGACCTCGTCCGCGGCGGCGGGGTGGGGGGCGGCGACTGGGCAGTAGCCCTTGAGGTGGAGGCGCAGGCTGCACAGGTGGATGTAGTGACGGTGGCACTGCGGGCACTTGTGTGGGCGCTCACGGGAATGCAGGCGCTTGTGGAGCTTGAGGTGCACAAACTGCGTGAACTTGGCCGGACACAGCTTGCAGTGGTACGGCTTCTCGCCCGAGTGAAGGCGCAGGTGTGTCTTCAGGTTGCTGGTGCTGCTGAAGCGCTTGTGGCACACCTGACACACAAACAGATATAAGCCCCCCTGATATAAAGCTCGCCCTCACCCCCAAATGCTGCCGAAAGCCTCACCTGGCACTCGTGCGGCTTCTCTCCTGTGTGGACCAGGTAGTGTTTCTGCAGGTGGGCCAGCTGCGTGAAGCCCTTGTTGCATGTCTGACACTTGAACGGTCGCTCGCCACTGTGGACGCGGAGATGGACCTGGGCGAAAGTAAAGCGGTGGTCAGATAATCCTTTCTGAGAATAGTGACCATCCTAAGAGTCATTGACATTGGGGTCCTTTACCTTGAGATTGGAAAGCTGTCCAAAGGTCTTGGTACAGACGTTGCATTCATATTTGATCTTCCCGTTGTGCTTCTGGAGTGGGTAGGGCAACGCCTTGTAGCCGGCTGAGCCGACACCCCGCTTCACCTTCACCAGGTTCACTGCTTCCTCATCTGAGTCGCACATCTTGACGGGCGACCGCTCGCTGGGTACCCCTGGGGTGGGGGATCCGGTGGACGGGGAGTGGTGCCCAGCGTAAGGACGATGCACTGCTGCCTTGTCCTTGAGGGATGCGGTGGCTGAGAAGGCGCTAGTGGGCGCTGGTAGGATGAAGTCTCGTGGGGGGTGGGCAGCCTCAGACATCACAAAGCGACGCCCGGCTGCGTCCGAGGGCAGGAGGGGAACATGGGGCGGTAGATAAAGCGGGTATATCCTGGGGTAGACGCCGCCCCCGGGTATTGGGTAGTGATGTGGCAGGAGGTAGCGAGAGTAGGATGCCCCTGGGGGGTAGAAAGGCGATAGCGGAGCGGCGGGTAACGGCGAGTAGTTGTGGTATGACCCGAGTCCACCCGGGTAGAAGGGTGCAGACGGGCTTCCCTGGGGGCTGCTCTCCGGGCTGCTCCTCGCCGACGGGCTGGGCGTGGCTGACGATTGGTCGCCGGGGGAACGGGGGTAACCCAGAGTGCCCACCTTGAGGAAGTCCTCCGGGTGCCCCCTAAGGGCTGGGTAGAGGGCGCGTGGGTACAAGGGACGCTCTGGGCTGTAGGTGCAACGTGGGCGCGTGGGCACTGGGCAGCTGGGCTCACTTTTGGGGACGTCCCGTAGTATGGAAAGGACACTGTGCTCTCGCTTGGGGGGCTGAGGGGTGACAGTGGGGGGAGGCGAGGGGTCCGACGCCTGATGCTGCTTCACCTCCAACAGTGACTGCTCTGCGAGGACAGGAAAAGTCAAATCAATAGAGGTCTTGACGGATGTTTACTTTTGGGGAGATAAACGTGCATTAGCGTTCTCAAAGTGACACGCGCTTGACGGACGAGGTGAGGATCCGCACAGGAAGTTAGGGGTGTATACGTGTGTGTATGTGTTACACATTTTGTTACCAGCGAATGAGGTAAACACACTAAGGTGCGGGCAGACAAAAAACACTTTACCGCCGCTTTGTATTAGCGTTACTGCTTAACTTTATTAGCTTTGTACGAGTTAAAACTGTTCGACATTAGCTAACACTGGTTTTACTGCTGTTTTCTTCTATATAAAAACTTATATGAGCTAATGGGGCTTTACTGCTCCTTTTTATTAACGTACAATGCTTGACTTTGGCTAACGTTGCTTTAACGCTGCCGTATATGCGCTAGCACTTTGTTAGTGAACACTGCTTTTACTGATGCTTTCTATTAGCTAAGGCTGCTCTCTCTCTCTGTCACACACATTCCGGTGAGATGAAAGCAAGGATTAGCAGCCCAAACTCTTAAAAGCTAAGACATGTCATCTCTCTGCTAAATGGCCGCCATCTATTATGTGTGATACAATGTGTGTGTTACCCCCCGAACACACACACACACACACACACGAGTGAGTGAATGAGTAGTAAGGCGTCGGTGAGTAAACATGGAGGTTATCAGTTAGCCTTCCTCCTCATCCTCCTCACAAACCTAAACAAACATGGCCGCCATCTTAGAGATTTCAATCTGTCAGCAGCTCAGACAGGAAGTTCAAGAGAAGGGGAAAGGTGGGGAGGGCGCAATGAGGGCCTTGGGGGGGGGGGCTCCCTTCTGTTCTTTTTAAGTGACACACACACAAAGCTGGATGGTGTGTTTAAGTACTCACACTACAAAGACGCTAAGAGGAGAAAGTGCCATCTAACACATACACACACTTGTACATATGTGTGTGACAAATGGCTACTTTGGGGTCATCAACTTGCCCCAAAATGCTGCTTTTTAATAGCTTAGACTATCTTATGCTGTTTTTATTTTGATGTTTTTTCTTTCCTGACAGTTTAGCTAATGCTACATTAAGGTTGGTTAATATCAGCTAAAACTGCTAGCTAAAGCTGTGTGTGCATTTTAAGTTGTGAGCCAATCACACGCTACTTTACTTACTGAGCTTCTGCATCATGAGTTCACCGGATGGCGGGTAGTGTAGTCTACGAGCGTAATCGAGGCAGTACCACACCAGGAGCTCTGCGCCGGCCGGCACGGGCCTGACAGTGTAGAAGTAAACGTCCAGGCCGTTCTGGCAAGCCGCCACATTCTGCTCGGCCGCCGAGTGAGCCGGGTTGACGTAGCGCATCCAATTGGAGCGAGACTCGTCCAGCCCGTCCACAAAATGGTGGAAGTCGCCATCGGCGTAGATCTGAAGGCAGAAACAAAAACACATTATTAGCTTTGTGTTCGCTAACGATGCTAACTGCAGTTGCTTTTATAGTACTTTATTTGAGCTCAAACTACAAATATCAGCAAACATTCTTTTAATGCAACTTTACATTTAGGTAGACCGCTTTTACTGTGTTTTGCGTCAATTGTCCACAAAATGGTGGAAGTAGCAAAACGCTTAGCATCATGACACACGAAGAGCGGGAATGGGGGGGGGTACTTCCTGGAAGTGACAAAGTGGGTCAGCCCATCACTGTTGCGGACTTACGGGAAGCTTCCTGTGACATCACTTCTTCCCCCTCTCGCTTTTTCACACAAGCCGGAGTTACTTACACTTCCTGTGACAAAGGCAGCGGCGGTGATGTCACAGGAAGTGGTCCCCCCCAGAGTCCCTTCGCACACATGCACTCACCCGCCAGAAGTACTTGCGGTTGGCGTCCTTGGGCACGCTGTCGCTCGTGTAGATTTGCCCTACCAAGGGTCCGAAGCGGGTCCCCTTGGGGATGTATTCTCGGCTGCACACGCCTACAACCTGAACCCAAAGTACTTTTAGTCGAGTGGCCAAATAAAAGGAAACAAGTCTAATTCGTGATCATTTCTTCAATGTCATGAAATAGATTACAATTTGACTATGATCCCGGATATCTATTCACCACGGTCATGACGGTTTTAACGCAATCATTCCAATCGGCCGGACTTTCACTTCTTGTTTGCTATCACTTCTCAGCTTCCTGCGGATAACAAACACCCTGATGAAATAATCTATACCGTCACACTTTTTGACTGCAAGGGGGATGTCAATTTACGCAATCGAGATAACTTCTGTATTGGCAAAAAAGTTTTGTGAAGGAGATGTATGTTTTTAAATCATAGTGGTCGAGGATTGAACAGCTCCCTCTATTGGCGGAAGGAAGTATTGTAGCTAGCCTGACTCCTTCCATGAATGCTTCTTTTTTATTAGCTAGCGCTACTTTGCAAGGTTGCTTTACATGTGTGTGCGCTGGTGTCTTACCTCTTTTCCGTCCGCTGTGTGTTTGAACATGAGGTTCCGGGGCAACGAGGCTTGTGCCCTGATGCTAGTACTTTTAGCGGCGATAGGGTCCGCCTCCGGCCCCGCCTCCCACATGGTATCCTTGACAATGTACGTGCACTTCTCCTCAAACTCGGCCTCGGTCCAGCGAGTCATGTCGGCCTGGTCCGCTGTATTTGCCGTGTCCATGTCTGTGTCTGGCTGGACGCCGTCTGAGGCCATCTTGGCAGCGTGGTGGGCGTCGTCCTGCTCCATAGTGTGCACCCCCTCACTGGTCAACATGGCCGAGCTTTGAGAGGTCGCCTGGGAAATACACAAGGTTTCGTTTTACGATGACGAATAGCAAACAAATCATCCATTTTAAGACTGACAAAATAATAAATACATCTGTCGTTCTCTTTGAAAGAAATAACAATGAGTGATGATTTTTTGGGCCGATGACGACAATGCAGTAGATGACTTTCAAGTGAGTCAGACACGTGAAGAAGACGGAGGAAGTAAGGAAGTCAAGAGCAAAGGAAGTGCCTGTGACGGAGTCAGACTAAATTTGGAAGGCCAGCAATTCAGTAGCGGCAGTGGGAGCACAAACAACACACGCACACACAAAAACGAAATCAAAGTCAATCTGCGTTTTACCTCATTTTTCTCAAAGAACTCAAAACGGGTAACAAATATCAAATACGTCAACGTTAAACCAAATATGACATATTGCGTCAGCCCAAGATGCAAAAAAGCAAAATAAGAAAATGACATTCAAAAAAACTCCATTTGAATGTCAAAATGTCATTATCAAGTTGGAATGCACACACCGTAGCATTACAATATACCAAATTTAATAAAAAAAATATTGCAGGGTTATTTTAAAGTCAATTTATGAATGAGTTCTGAATTCATTCTTGCGTGTGTGAAAGTTTTAATGACATAATGGGATGCTAAAATTAATCAAGCTGCTCTATTTGAAGTGACTTGACTTAAAAACATTCAAATTCAAACCTTAATCACACGAAAGTTTCCTTTTTTTTACTTCCTATTTTTATCTTTGTGACAGTAAGAGTGCACACTTTTGTCGTTGCATGAAATCCTACACAAAGGATTTCATAAAATATTAGGCCGCTAAATTCAAAACTTCAAAATACTAAATTAGGCCATTTCCCTCAAATGTTGAGCTGTTTTAAAACATTGTAACAAATTCACACAGTGTCTAACACTAAAATTAGCTCATTCTCCATTTCAGCAGTCCTCAATAATGCATTAGTTGTTTATTCAAAAGTCCATTTTAAAGATTAAAAAGCAAACCTTTTCTTTACTTGCTAATTTTGTTCTAAGCCAAAAGTAAGCAGTGCACAATTACCACTGTTGAACTTCAAAAAAATACTCAAGTACACTCTGTGAATGAAAGGACTTTTAAACACAGCAAAAAGTCACATTAAAGTTTTGAAACTAAATATTCTTTATTTGCCATTATGTATTTTCTCAGCAGTTCACACACATTTTCCTACAAGTTAAAAAAGCGTAAAATAAGACAAAACTTTTTAGACCTCCTGAATCTAATTTTGTGTACTTTTACATCTTTATAAATTTTTCTTGTCCACAAATAATAAATTACCTCTTGAATTTTAAATGAGGGAAAACTCAAATGCAAGCGCAAAACACTTTTTGGGGGCAGGCATTTTGAAGCAAAAACACACATTTAATTAACTTTTTCTTCCTACATGTAATATTACAATTTTACACTTTATGCTTGTCCATAACTCATAATTCATATAAACTTTTAAAGCATGTTTCACTTTAAACATCCAAACACTAAATATTCATTTTTGAATTCCCAATTTCCTCAGCAGTGAACACACATTTCTTGTCAAAAAAATTATTAAAATCCAATTCAAGTCTTAAAAACTCTCAAGCAGACTTCTGATCCAAAAACAAAAGTCCAATTCAATTCTTAAACTTATACTTATTCATTCTTATTTTTACACATTTTGCTCCACGCCAAGAATAATGCATGCGCAAAACTCCAACCATTAAAAAGCGCTGCAATGTTCAAAAGTTAAAAAAAAGTATTCACCGTATAGTTTTGGTCCCATCCACACATAAGGACGTCTGGTCCGGGCCTCTCAGTCCGTGCGAGTGTGTGGCGTGGGGGGGACAGGTGCACGCCGTCCTCTCGTGGCTGTGGTACTCCGCGCTCGTCCTCGCGAGTGTGTGTGCGTGCGTTTGTGCACGCGTGTGTGTTGCCGTCGGCGCGCCGCGTTGGAGTGTGCGAGACAAGGCGAGAGACTCCTGCTATGTTGCGAAGAGGGCCGGCTCGCTTGAGCGGGGCCACGCCTCCTCAGAGGCATGACCACGCCCCCTAAAGATTGGGCCACGCCTCCTCTATTTTGGGTCACGCCCCCTAGTGCACAAAACATGTAAACATGTAAATGAGTCGTTTGCGAGGAAGAAGCCTTCACAGACGTGCGTGGATGTTAAATTAAAATTAAATTAAAGTTAAATTAGAACAGTTTTTTTTTATTAATCCGTCCTTGCTTTTTATGTAAAGTAGTGATCTGGGGGTTTTAATTTAAGTGATTTTTTCACGTTTAATTTTTGATTTTTCTTATTTACTGCATCAGTCCGCCCTTTTTGTTATTTATTCCTGATTTTATCATTTTTAAATTTCTGCCTTTTTTTATTGTAATTTATTCTTTATTTGCTAGCATGTCTTTATTAGTTTTCCATTGTTTTATTTATTAGTTATTATTTATTGTGTTATATTATCTTGTTGATTTTATGTCATGAGTTTACAATTGCTAATTTTTATTTGATTATTTTATTTTTTATTTGACTTTGTGTGTGTTTTCAAGTCAAAAAGATGAGCACCTAGTGTGTGTATGTGTTAGGGAAGCGTTGAGTCACACGCACTGTCACAGGAAGTCCCTTTCTTCCCGAGGAAAGCTCACGCACGCGTACACGCATGTTAAAACACGCACACACACTCATACACTGTTTTAGAGGCTGCCTGTAGGGGGCAGCACTGGTCCTCAGCGCTTGTCTTTCTTCCACATCATGCATAGTCTCACTTTATTTTGCATGTTTCATTGCGTGTGTGGTAGGTTGACTTCGTCTCCTGCACTTTCTCCACTTTTCTCTATAATAGCGTTCGCCAAAATGCTCTCGTGTTGTGTTATATGGATTCAAAAGAAGTTATTTGACCCTCCAAAATGCATGTGTGAAAATGACATTACTCCATAAATGTCCCTTTAAAAAAATACATCAATATAATTTGAGATCATCATCAAAGTTTGAAAGAAAATTAACATTTGATTATTTTTCTTGCATCCTTGCCGTCATCCAGAATATTTTGATGATGAAAATGAGGATCATTTCAAACATCACATGAAAATGCACCAAAAATAATTCATTCATGCTTCTACAAAAAAGTTTTCTTTAAAAAGTCAACCCTAAACCTTTTTACATCCTTTATTCCGCACAACACATGCTCCCAAAGACACACAATGTTCATGTTCCTCCTCAAAGCAGATGACACATGAACGCATGAACATGCCATGCACATGGAAAATCAGCATGCAAAATAGAAACGGAAATGGAAACCAGAACTCGCCCCGAAAAATAGAAAGGACACACTCATGCAAAAGAGTAAAAATAAAAACTAATGCGTGTGATGAAACGCGGCCATGAGAAGAAGAAAACAATTATAACAAAAAAGAAGAAGACATAGTCAAGCTCTTCTTCCTCCTCCTCTTCCTCTCCTTCCTCCCTGGCTGGTGACAGAGGGTCTGACCACATCAATGGCTGCCTACTGCTTCCTGCCCCAACACACACACAGATGTGTCCACAGCTGCCTGCCAGCAGGCCGCTAGCATGTTGGCTAATGCTAACATATACCCAAACTGTATGTACAGTCATCCCTCGCTATAATGCGGTTCAATTTCTGTGACGTCACCATATCGAACGTGACTCATGTTTTAGCCTTAAGCTATCGCATGCTAACACACACATCATCCATCCGTTAACTGTAAATAATAATTCTGCAAATCACCAAAGTGTATTGAACACAAATAATACCAAAAGAAGTGAATTGGCGCTTTAGGAGGGTGAGGGGTCGGGTAGCTGGGGGGCACACAAACAATCCCCAAAAAGTTTTTTTGTTTGAGATGCATGCCTGCAGGATATGTTGAGAGAAGCCGTGTATATTCTACATTTGGCCAAGTAAGGACTAAAACTAAATTACAAACTAAAAACGATTATAAAATAAAGCAAAACTTGTCCAAAAAAAACACTTAAATTAAATAATTTCCACAAGAATTCCAATAATATCGTAATTTAAAAAAAAAAAGCAAGGGGACGAGTGAGAGAGAGCGAAAGCCATAGCGCAACTTTCGTCCTCTCGTCTCCTTTCACCCCCCACCGACTGCCCCCCTCCCCCCCCTTCAGGTGATCTGCTGAGTCCCAAACATGTTAATTGCAGCCCAGAGGCCATTTGATGCCACGCCAAATCACTGCGAAGGCTCAGCCATTGTCCAACTCTTCTTTTGTGTATTTGTGCGTGAGTGAGGGGCAAATTCACTTGGTGCGCGCCGGACCCTCCGAGTGTGTGGATACAAGGAGTTAATCCCTCAATGGAGAAGCCATTAGAGAGAATTAAGCAGGTTAGAGCGACCATGATCCCCCTCTCAGCCTCGTGGCGAGCGCCCGACTCGAGACTTCCCGAAAACCAATGGCGTTGTGGAGATTGGGAAGGGAGGAATAGGGGGGGGTTAGGCTACTACCCCCTCTTCCTAATCTGGCCAATCCACCCAACAGATGGCACAAACTTGAGCAAAACTCACAGCAGACACAAACAGGCCCCCACCACCTCGCTGATTCAAGTCCCCAATTAGGTCTCGAGCTAATCGGCGTCCTCAGCACGCAACAACCACACACGCGCACGCACTTCGTTAAAAAGCAACATGCACACTTCCTGTGCGAGGGTCAAGTCAGGTGATTTGTCCACAGTCGACATAATCATGTTAGCTTTAGCTGAAAAACACCTAAACCACCATGTTCTGTTAACAAAACACGTTAGCCGTTAGCTTGCAAGCATGCTAACGAGTGTCTTAACAATCATATAGCTTGCGAACACGCTGTTAGCCACTAGCTGTCAAGATTTTCGGAGAATTCGGGAATCATCTACTGAAGCTCTGCAGTTGAGTGAAACCTTTTACACTATGGCCCTTTTGAACCAAAACCAGATTAAAACCAGAGCGCTACATGTGACGTCAATGATTTCCTGGAGCTAATATTCCATTAGTGTTTTTTGGCCATGGTCGTGCAACCCGATCATCACAACTGTCATCGCTGCGTCACACGTGCGCGCCCGTGGACAGATCCCAACAAGGAAACGCCAACGCTGCTCTCTCCACACTTAAGCGCAGACAAAACAGACACTTCCCACACACACGCACACACACACACCGCAAGCACGTAAACATGTTCCAGTAAATAACCTGCGGTGACTCATTGCACACACTGACACACACATTTTTTGGTGCATTTATATTGGGTGTCAATTATAAACAGATTTGTCGCTATCAAATCTAAAAATATCGAAACTGATGAAAGTCAACATTCACACGTTCGTGTGTCGCTGTCCCTTTAAGAGGCGTGGCCTCCTGAGTGACATTTTACGTCTTCACTTCACTCGCTTGTAACTCGAATTTCGGGCTCGCAACACAAAGCAAAAAAAAAATCAATCTGCCAACGTTTCATCTTTGTGGGCGTGGCTATTGTTGTATGTTTATGACACCCTATTTGAATAGATCATTTTTTTGTGTATTTATAATATTCCGATGTGTCTTTCATGATTATTCCTCCTTGTCACTTTATTTACGTTGCTTGTGTTCCGCCGCATTAAGTGCTCTTCCTGTGTGTGTGTGCGCAGATTGAGTGAGTGGTCATTAGGAGGTTAAATGGGGCCCGTTGTCCAGGCGGCGTGCTGATTAGGCTCGGATGGGGTCGGGGCTGCCGGGCACCTGCCACAATGGGCGCGGGTCTCATCCATCAGCGCTGACCCCCCGGCCATTGCGGTTGATCCCGCCCCGGACAGCGTGCACGGCCTCGAGATGGGTTTGGGGGGGGACGTGGGGGCTCCTTCACCCACCCAGGAACTGACCAGTATGCTTAATAACCTTCAACACCAGTAGAACCCCTCCCCACTCGGCGCCAGGATTAGCCACACTGGCCTCTCCTTGTTTGGTGACCCCGACAAATGACCCAAATTGGGTTCAATATTGCTGTTATTTCTTTCCTCGTTTGGGAGGAGCCCAACAGACAATGACGATCACATGTTGACTCATTCACACTTAAATGCAAGTGAATGAAGACTTCAAATATTGAAGATTCAATTGAACCGCCCAAGAACCTTTATTCCAGCGGTTCAACCAAGGGTCCTCAACCCTACAGGTCCAGAATCAGCATGACCTCGCGACCTGCGGGCCACGCTGCCCCTTGGCGCCACTTAGCAGGGGTAAAGAAGAAAATGCTGAGCACGGCAGTTTCCTCGACCTGATTTGAAAATATCACTTTTAAGATGTGCGTTTATTCATCTTAATAAGATTGAGAACAAAACACATCCATTGTACACTTTTTCACAAGTAGCTACGATGCTAGCTAGCAAGCACGTGAACAAAATTTATGACACATGGCACAAGCATCATCCCAAACGTGTCGTTGGCATCAAGCCGTGAGCTCCAGACAAAACACACTCGCCAGAAAAATCAATAGCGACATAATCAGAACCCCCCCGCCCCGCCCCCCCTAAATCCCCACCACCAGCACCCCAAGCTGTTAGCCACAAGCCAGATTAATAAAAAGTATTAATAACAAAACATACAAATTAAACATGTGCTCACTATATGACACAGTTGGGACAAAAGACAGTGGGGGGGCCTCGTTTGGGTTGGGGGTGCGTCCAAAACTCGCAGTTATCATGAGGACCTTTGAATATGTGTGTGTCAGGGGAATCACACAAAGACACAAACACGCATGTTTGGTATCGCTAACCCGCTGACCTGCTAGCCTTGAAAAGTGAAATGGCTTTACTACTCTTTCACCTTTTTCCCCTCAGATTGCTTCATTGTCGCCTCCTCGTCTTTATTACCACTCTGTACGACACTGTGTGTGTTTGTGTGTGTGTGTAGCACATTACACAACAAGGTTAGTGACTTTCTTCTCCCCAAGGCCAACGCTTATTTTTAGTCCCGAAAGAGAGTCCTACATACACACATGCACAAACACACCTGCTTGATAACAAAAATGACACAACAGGAGATAACGCACAACAACAACCCAAGAAAGCGTGTGTGTGTTTGTGTGTGCGTGAGATGAAGTGGGACACTTGTGAGCACAAAGATATTCGACCTGTGTGTTCATGGAGGACACAAAATACATGGACGGACACACACACTTGTCCCAAGTGTAAATAATCTCTTGTCTGTGAGGCAGCCTGGTAATTCTACTGAACTACTACATTGGCATTAGTTTCGGTGTACTAGTTAGCATTAATTTGATGATTCTTTATAAAATAAAAATAATAAAAAAGCAGACCCTAACACCAGTTGTCCATCAAAACGCAAAACATGGAAAAGGACCTATGCCTAAAATTGAACAGGAAGTCAGCCATTTTGTTTTTAAGAAGCCATTTTAGGGTCATTTTGGAAATTTGAATAAAACATGACCAGTCTGGGGTTTAAACTGTCCACTGGTGCTAATATGATTTTTTTTATTTTTTTTTTAAAAAGCCGCTCACCTGTGACCCTAATGAGAACAGACATTTATGGTCAGGTCAAACTTGATTTATTTCATGTTTGTTTAGTTCTTTGAAACCAATCCAAGGACCAGACCAGTTGGTTTGGTCCACACCTGATGTAAATGATTGTGTTGAGATTCAAACAAAAGAACAACAAGGAACGTTTCTTTAAAAAGCATCAAAAAGGTCAACAAACCCTGATGATGTCATCAAACCTATTGTGTTACATCAAATCTTCCATCAGCTCATAAGCTCCGCCCTGATTGGACGCCCGAATTGGAAATGTCCAACGATCGCGGAGTGGAGTGGCTAACATTGTAGCACTGATACACACACACACACAAACTAAGTGTACTACGGCACGTGTCGGCTACAGCAGGAAGAACTTTGGCTTCTGTCCTATTCTATTGGCAATATTCCAAGCCAGACACACACACAGACACACAAAACCACCCAGCCAGATTGAGGGAAGCCTTTATCTGAGGCTTGGCGCTAAACTGAATGGTCATGTGTGTGTGTGTGTGTCCGTGGTCAGAGAGAGTGGGCCTTAAGGAGGTAAAGTTTAAGCACAATCCAACAGGAGAGAGTAAACACTGATAAATCCCAGCTGTGTGCGTGTTATATATGAATGTGTGTGTGCGTTATCGTGCACACACCCTCTCCCCGTGCACACTAAAACACTTCCGAGCCCCCCCTGAAACCTTTCCATCACATCCATCGTCCCACACACACTTCCACTACTTTGATGAGGTGACTTTGTGCATGTGTGTGTGTGCGTAGGGGGGGGGACGGGGGACCCTGATCTGTTTTGCGTAAAGATCAGACGAAGGGGTCTCTCGGGCAAGACGGAAGTGGAAGCCACACAGCTTGAACAAGAGAGAACAACATGCTAACGTAGCCTAGCGTCAAGACGTTCCATTTTCTAATTCTATTAATAGATCCAATCCCAGATTTGCACCAAATGTTCTTCCCCGGGGGCGTCCCAATACTTTTGTTCGCACATTTGTATGACGTAGTCAATAAGGCCAAAAACATGTAAACAAAAGCGAACTTGTTGATTTGTTGTCTTCCTGTACCCCACGCTGGAGGCCTGTCGCCACGGCAACCGGCTTGGTGACACATCGCCGTCTGGCCTGTGGTTTCCTCTCAAGTGGTCAACATTAATGCCCCCTCCTCACACACACACACAGACACACACATTTTTAAAATCTCGCTTACACACACGGTAAAGACATACACAATTAAAATGAAAACACAGACAGGCAGTATCAAGGTGAATCATTCACACGCACACACATTAACACACACAACAGATGTAAACGCACACAATTCATTCTCACACACACACACGGAAGTGCACACACATGCGCAAACAGCTGCTTGCAACATGCAGAGGCAGGCAGTCTGCAGAGCACTTCCTCGACACATTTTATTCATTTAGGCTTCATTCAAGCCGACAGCGCACTTTCACTACACACACGCATGCACGCACAGAGCCACAACAACACAATCGCTCAGCAAAGCAGATATACATGACCCAGCACACTTGGGACTCACTGACGCTCTGTAAATATTTACAGGAAGTAGACGGGTCCATTGGAGACGGATCGTCCTCGGACCCCTCCCCAAACACACACATTAAGACCCCCGGACACACACTCACACACACACCCTCATCTCCGGTCTTTCCGATGCACCACCAGGATAGATGGATCAATCATGAACACACACACATACACACAGGAGCGGACAAGGCGTTGATGTGGTACCCCTCTGGATGACCCTTCACCTTACCCCTGAGATTCCGGCCAATCACGGGTCACCTTGGCTCGTGACCAAACTCTGAGTTGTTAATGAACAAGTTGCAAGTGAACACGCTTAATTGCACACATAATGTAGGTACGCACGTATTGATAAATACAAGTAGACACTCATTGACAGATACACACATACTTGTAAATATATGCACATGGGTACCACACGTACAAACATTTACACAAATGTACACATGTACAAGCACAAACACGTACACACATATGCACTTCCGTGACTGCTTCATCACGCTGACCTCACGGCAACCTCCGATGTCAGCTCTGACCTCAGGCTACTCGTCCTCCTCCTCCACCTCTTCTCATCTTCATGAATGTGTCTTCCTCACGGCCAACAACGAGGCGCTCTAAAGCCATCGACTGAACCTGTGAGGCATTAACTTGACTTTGGGCTTTTTTTGTCCAAATAGTGCCGACAAAGTAAAAACAACGGCACACTCATCTTCCGTTAATTTTGGTGGCATGAAAATGATGCCGAGTCCAACAAAAACAACAACTGCAAATAATTGCGTCTGGTCTTTGTCATTTTACTTTGACATCAAAACTCTGAGACGCATTCCTCCAACCTCGCGCCAAATTGGCGGTCCGACCTGTTCAGTGGCGTCTCCGGAGAACCCGATGTCCTTTTTTACGAGCGTGTCGAAGCATTCCTCGCACCGCTAATTAAAGGGCGACGAGGTACAGGAGGCTTTTCCAGCGCTCCTTCATTAACCCGGGCTGCTCATGACACATCAGGCTCGCACAATAAAAAAAATATTAGCCATGGCTCATTTGAAGAGTGAGACACAAAACAACATGAGCTTGTTCTTTAGCATTTGATACCCCCCCCCCCCCCCCCCCAAATTCCTCAATACACACTAGAGAGTCAACACAGGGAACCCCCCCGATTGAATCTTAACCGCATTTGAGCTTATCAAGCACTTCCGTCAACAGCGGTAGCTAGCGCACACAAACAACTTCCCCTTTGGCTTCCTCTTCCTCCTGTCTTGTCATCAGCGCCACGGAGCCCCCACTTTACATTTCCACAGCAGCGGGCCGTTCTTATCTGAACTCTAACCCGTGATGGGCTCAGATAGCAGCCGGGGTTCACACTCAAACACAGACAGCTCGCGGTATTAGCGTTAGCATCAGCGGCTATTTTCTCGTAATGTTTTGAATCCTGGTGGAAATATTTGACTCACTAATCCTCCTATAAAAGTTACAAAAGAAAACACGGAATTAGGTTCTACCAACTGACAAGAAATCAGGTAGACGTTTCTAGCTTGACACACGTACCGAAAAAGTCGGCCATTTTGTTTTGAATCTGTTTTGTTGAGCAAATTCAAGGGCTCGTATTCTTTGACAAACTCAACGCAAAATTTTATTTTACTCTGTCATTTATGAAGCTTGTCTGTATGAGAGTGTGTGTGTGTGTGTTTGTGTGTGTGTTGTTATGTGTTAAGCAATACGACAGGTTAAAGGGCGTGAGTGAGTGTGTGTTCATACCTGGAGGGTAATTACAAGCTAAGTGCACGGTCCGGACAAATTACAGAGGATCTCACACATATATGAACACACACACACACAATAGGAAGTATGTCACCAAAGTCCACGAGAAAGCGATAAGTGTAACACACACACACACAGTTTAGCGAGTTAATATTTAGTTACTCGTGATCAAAACCAAGACTGATGAGTTTAACGCAATGAAAAGTTGCACACGTGTGTGTATGAGTGATACAAAATCATGTTGACACACACCCGCATACAAACACAAAACACACACACCGTTATTAACTCAGTTGAGACGCGAGCGGTCAATCACTGACAAAACACGCGCACACACTTTATGGTGTTGGAACAAGGTGAGCTCTGTTTGCACACACAAACACACACACGCCGTTTGTGAAACAGAAAGTATCAAGGCCAAGGGCTCGTGTCCTGCTGCACCTTCGAAAAATATGCTAGCAGGTCACGCACACACGTCGTCATCCCACGTGACCATTTATTCCGTAAAACTCCGATTCGGGAATCCGTTTACACAAATGCGTGTCTGGAACTTCACTTTGTTTTTGTTACACTTTTGGTGACTCCCTTTTGTCACTGTGTGTGGGTTGTGTGTGTATCTTCGGGGGGGGGGGGGCAGCTGAGGAGCCAAATTGATTCTAATTGGGAGAACACACAGATTGAGTGGGAGCGCCACCCACCATACACTAGTGCAGGTAATGACACACACACACGGTAGAAATAAGAGAGAGGAGACACCAAGTCTGGCTCCGTATTTCAACTCGCCGTGTTTGTCTTTCTGTTTCACTCGTCTTTATTGCTCTGCTGTTTATCTACAGAAGAGCAGACATGGCCACTCTCATTAAAAAAAAAAAAAAGTAGCTCGAGTATCTTCAATTAGTGGCCAAAAAGTTCACAACGTTTACTCAGACAACAGACATTTTTAGAAATTAATCGGAGGGCTGTTTATCCAGCACGAACATATGGATTTTATTAATAAAAACGTTCCAAATAAAAGAAACATGCTAGCTATTGAGCTAGCTAGCAAGCTAATGGGGTTGAGTTCAGAGTGAGAGTGACAAAAGAGGTGCGAGCTTTTTAATGACACCTCTCACACATAGAGGAATGCAGGGAGTGGTGTGTATGTGTGTGCGTGTGTGTGTGTGTTTGTATATATATATAAACACTGTACATTCATGTATGCGTGTGGTTTTGTTAGCGCGCGTGGCCGGGCGGCGACCCGGCCGTGACCTTGCGGCTCCGTGCCGTCCATATGAATGCTTTCAAGCTTCTTTGTTGCTATGTGTGTATTTGCGCGTGTGTGTGTTTGTGAAATTCAAGGCGTTTGAGTGATCCCGAGCGACCGCTCATCACCGAGTTCACCTGTCGCGCGGCATGAAGCCCAAAGCAAGCAGGGTGGCAGCTGAAGGGGTCAAAGTGCGTCGCAGAGTGTGCGTGTGTTTATGCATGTGCGTGTTTGTGTCATCTATTGTTATTTTTTCTCCTCTTTTCGAGACCTATAGCCCGCGTTGGGTAACTCTAGCCTTTTTATAGGTGCTCTTTTGCCACACACACACACACACACGCACACACACTGCTGTGTTACATAGCAGTGAAAGCTGCTGCTGTCCATCCTTAACCCCTTCCCCCTTTCCCTTGATCAGCCACACTATAGATCAGCTTTCACAAACACACACAACACACAAAACACACACATACACATCCATCCATCCATCCATCCATCCATCCATCCATCCATCCATCCATCCATCCATCCATCCATCCATCCATCCATCCATCCATCCATCCATCCATCCATCCACTCACTTCTGACTTTCCGTCACTCTTTCTCGCTTCACAGACACACAAACGCACATCCCGATTGTGTGTGTGTACGTGTGTAACCCTTGTCTGGGCCTCTATTCTTGTCCTGTGGCAGGGTTCAAAGGTGACAGCATTTACAAGCTGCAACTGAATACACAAGTCAAGGTGAAGTGGGGTGGGGGGGGGGGGGGGGGGTCGCGGTGCTTCTGATGTGTCTCGATTTATTTGAGTGAAATTGTGTCGTCGTATGTGTGTAGCATTGTGATTGTGTGAAATGAATGTGCAACTGTCAAATCATACGTGTGAGTTTCTAGAAATCTAAACACACACTTGTGATGGGCTCATCCTGGCCACGCTCCGGATCGATTCCCAGAGCAGCTGTTGTTCAGACAGGTGTGTGTGTTTGGTTGAGGTTAAATATCGGAAACATGAACGAGTGTGCATGTTTGATCCAAATTTGTGCTTTTGTGTCAGCAAAAATCTGTGTGTGTGTGTGCACATGTGTGTTTAAGTGACACATTACAACCTCATTAACACTTCATTTCTCCGGCACAGCGGCGGTCTGCCACAGCTTGCTTGTCATAATGTGTGTGTGTGTTTTTCTGGTTCCTTTTGTTCACTTTGTGCTTATAATGGACCGCGTATCTATTTCGTCCTGATCTTAAAACTAAAATCCTGTCTACTTGTTTTTACGGTGTGAGTGCCAATCTGCAAATAAATTGAATCGCCCATCGAAAACATCTCGCCTGTTTATTGAGGGACGGACAGTCACTACGTGTTTATTTAGGACCAAAAGTACCGTTCTAAAATGTCGAAACTTAAGGCCAGCGCGGCCGCTATACCCCGAGGCCAGAGAGGAAGTTCTTGGGCGGACAGTAGATGTTATCTGGCGGCGCTCTGGAGTGCTGCGTCGTGGGAAGAAAAAAAAAAAAAAAAACTTTAGTCAGTCAGTCGGTCGCCTTCGGGACGAACACACAGGAAGGATGCCGTAAGTGGCCGTTTCCATGGAAATGGCGCCCGCGCCCTCACCCCGCCGCAAGTGAACTTTTTACCCTTGACGCCGACAACGCCTTGACGGGCTCGGGCCCGCCTACCCCCGCCCCGCACCCCCGCCGGCGCCGCATGTGGTCCGGGCTCGAGAAAGTGGCGGACGTAAAAGCGCACTTCAAACGCACGTTGGCTTTCAGCGCATGACAAAACATTTCCTCGGCGGCAAAAAGCCGCTGATGGATGGAGCGTCCTGAAGGTTTATACGGGCTCAGTGTTTGGACTGCGGCCTCTTGTTAACGTCCTCTCGGCTACAAACACACTGACATGTGATTTATAGAAATGAGCCATTGGAGGAAACACAGCCGAATAAATCAAACGCACCCTTTGGAGTAAGTTCCTCCACACGAAATCGAAAAAGAAGAAAGTGTGCCAGACTGACGTGTTTTCCCCTCTTTTTTTTTTCCTCTATGATCTTTAAAATATCTCCACTAAAAGCCTGGTGGTCCAAAATGTCCAAAACAATCCAGTGAAGAACATTTTTGTATTTTATTAAGTAAAGCGCATGCTTCCACTGTGAACAAGTGGATCCACAAGATTGCTAACCAATCAACCTGATCGCTAGCTAGCTAACATAGCGAGCTAGCTAGGTAACATAGCGAGCAAGTTAGCTAACAGCTAGCTATACATAGCTTGATGGATTGATTGATTGATTGATTTCGTTACAATTTATATACTAATTATTCAATTTTAAAATGCTAAATTCACTTCTATTTCGCCAATATTTATCATCGGATTAATGATAATTAATTGTTTGCCGCACATGAATATAAGAATTATACTATATACAACTTGAGTGAAAAAGGCTAAATCAATTCAAGAAATATTACAAGACACTTGATAATCTACTTAAGTAGAGATAATCTTTCTTGGAGGTTTTTCTGGAATCTTCTCTGACAAAACCAGGCCTGACGATAGCCGCTTAACCCTTTGCCGCCATGATGCTTTTGTGCCCGCAGGTGTTTGTGTACGTGTGAGAGATAGTGGTTGACCTTATAGGCTGACAAGTATTAGCAGGTTAATATCATCCGTAAGGTTGAGAAGGGTGACCTCAGTCACCCTGCAAACTGTCCACTGAACCTGATGACCCTCCTGGACCCTCGCCCCTTCCTCTTTAGATTACCCAGAGTGGGCGGAACTTAGGTGATGAACTCTGAACCCTTTGGAAAGTGAAGAAATAAGAGTGTTGTCAATGTGTACGAAAAACACAGGAAGCACTAAACACGAGTATATAATTTTATAGCCTCTGAAAAAGTCCCACTGAAATTTGCCAGAGATGATCAGAGGGGTCTTAGAGGCTCAGAGGGGATCAGGGGACGAGCCTCGTGAACCCATTGCGACCTTGGTTTGCCCTCCAAACCCAGAAGGAAAAAAAACCAAAACTGTCGCCAGTGATTCTTTATACGTAGCTGTTATTTATTTTTAGCTTTATATTGATAAAAAGCGGTGAGATATCACCCTGGCGTCACTTTGGAATCAGGTTCAGTCACACGCTGGTTTCGAACGCTGATGAAGTCGCTTCCTGTCACCAAAGGTCCTCGCAAAAACAGCACCGTGTGTGTTTGTGCACAAGTGTGTGTGTGTGTGTGAGAGTCCGGCAGGTTTAATCAGGGAAGGCCTTGTCCGGGATAAATTTGTGGCCCCCAGCCTCCTAATTCATCCCGGGCCCTGCTGCCGGCCTTGGGCCACTAATGAAACTTGCCAAGGTTAACCAGAGCCACACACACATTCACACAAATACACACTCTGCTTCCTTGTTGCTAAATTACAAACCACTGTTAGCCAACATGGCCTCATGCTCATGTTGATGGATTGCTGCACTTGTGTGTTTTTTTTCCCCCCCTGCTCAAGGACATTTATTATATTCGGGGTTTCACCGTCAACCTGTTGTGAAAGTATTTTATAACTGACATCCAATGTCGGGCGATTTTAAATTTGATGCTTTGACGTGGACAAACACATGCATGATGTCAACACCAATATACATTACATGTGTATCGTTTGTGCATTGTAATTGTGCCGCTCCTTGTGCTGTACCGGCGTTGGCCACCGGGGGCAGTATAATACCATCACGCAGGCGCAACCGCAGAACAAAACTTCTTCTTCTACTGTAAGTGACTCAGAAATATTCTAGATACTTTCGTTGTAGAAGATAAAGATATTGTCTAACCCATATTTGCTTTCAAATCATCGTTGCTTTTATAACCGTGACTGTCGATGCTAACTGTTAGCATGTCAACATTCCAAGAATTTTACTACAAAATGAAATCTGTTCGAGTGAGAACTTCTCCTTCACTGAGATACACCTCAGAGGAATGGAGTCGAGAAAGTCGGGAGCTGTATGTGTGAGCGAGCAATGAAGACATCTAGCGGAGGAGAGAGCCAGAAAGTCTAGATTTCCCAAAGGGATGCTGACGGACATCATTTAGACTTGATTAGCAACTGTCAGATGAGACTAATCAGCGTGTGTAAGATTTACTGCCGGGTTCAGAAGAGTTTCGGGCACGATCAGATGCCTAATCAAGCCTCGGGACGCACACGGTCTGGTCTGGTTTAGCTCTGCATCCGTATATGCTAACAGGTTGGCAGTTCAACGACAGGTTATAGGTGAGGCGTAATATTTCCTCACAGACGTGACTTGGCGGTGACTGTTAGTCGGTTTGGCAACAAGGCCATCATTAACGGGCCGGAGACAGGCTTTTCCTGCCGGCGCCGGAGCCACCGGGCCACGCCCCTGGTTAGTATTCTCTCTTTCATCTCTTCGACTGATGGGAAAGCCCCCGGTCAACCGACCCAACCTGTTGCTGAATCAGCGCTCAGCTAGTCCACGTCAATCTCACGTGGGACTTGAGTCATTGAAGTAAACAATTCAGGTGACTCTGAGATCATGATGACGAGGCAGGTTTTTTTTTAAGTCACGTGGCCCTCCTCGTGGAGTCTCTGTTTTGGCTGGCAGGTCATGCAAGGTGGAAGAGAAGAAATAACCTGCTGGCACTTTCCAAGTATGAATGCAGGTTAGGAATTCCGGGGTTGTGTGTCTGTGTGTGTCTGTGTGTGTGTGTGTACCCCCCACTGAGTCCCTGAAACCAACCCTGGGGGGGGGGCAAGCTGTTGCAATCCACCAGGGATGTTACGAAGCTAGTAAAAACACAGCAGATTGTTTTCGTCATTGTTTCGCTAAGCCACACCCCTAAATGTAAACTGGCCAATCGCGGTGCAGCAACTATCTGCTGTCTGACAGGGGGAAGTTTGTCGTATTGTGATACCTAGGACTTTTGAATCTATTTTTGTTTTAAAAGCTAATGTTGGAAGTTCTCATTGGAATCAGTCAAAAATCTCGAGTTAGCATGTTAGCTTCATTGAATCTATTTGTGTGCTGATTGGCTGGCAACCAGTGGAGGGTTGTACCAAGAGTCAACTAGTACTCTCTTGGGAGCGTAACATCTCCTTCAATGAAGAAGTTGGAATGTGAGACAGGCTGGCAGACGGCCACGGCCGAAGGCTTGACGCCTCCTGCCGTCTTTTCCGCCTGGCAGCGGGGAGAATTTACGCGCCTCCTCGGGGGTCCTCCTCCTCCTCCATATTGGCGCCGTGCCTCTGGCCGGCCGTAAAGCAGCAGAGGACTTTCCAGAGAGAGAGCGCAACATACGCCGTGTAGCCCCTCCCGACCTGCGACATATGTTTTACTGTCTGTCTGAGCATTACACACACATACGTGAGCATGCACGCACGCACGCACACACGGGCCTCCTGCTAACACCCCCTCAGGTCAAACAAATCCCTTTCAAATCTGGCCTGCAGCCGCTTCACGGGGGGTAAGGTGGGGTGGCAGTGAGCACGCCACTCGCTGTGTGTTTGGGCATTCCTTGACGGTCATTTAAACCCTCCCCTGTCATATCTGTCATGCTAATGTACTTAAAAAGTGCTTCAAAAATGGACATTTCTAGTCATTGATAGATATTTTTTTCTCATATGCAGTTGCTAAGCTCCTGGAGAAGCAAATTATGGCTAAATTTCTTAACCGATGCTACCATTATGTAGCATTTGTAGCTAGATTTGTAGCTTGGCTACATTGTATAAGGGTTAAAACAAGATCAAAGTTGGAAACACCCATTCTACAAGCTCTTGTTGTCTGAAGGAGGCCGTTGTCATTGCGAGAAAAAGATTAGCTAGCTGGTCGTCTGCTAACGTTAAACGCTGCACCCGACGGATTTTGGGCTGCGGTCGATCTCGTCTCATTTGTCCTTTTGCGCCATTTGAGCAGCTTAAGAGTCCGACAAACAAGGCGTGTTGTGCTTGTTTTACTGCCTGCGTTTCTAATCTGAGTCTAGCTAGCTGGTCCACGCGCAGACCGGATTAATTAGCTTGATCGGCAGCCCCTACTCCTGACAAAAGACCCCCAAAGTATAATCTTCTCGCAGATGTCTGTCTGCAATAACAACATACAATGCAATTACAGACTTTTTAATATCATGTTAAAAAAAAAAAAACACAATAGCCAATTTTAAAATTTAAGGCAGGAATATTTTGCAGGCTAACGCAAAGTTTTGAATGAGATTGATTCCAAAGTGAAAGTAAATGCTAAATGAAGTATAAAATTAGCTTAAGGATGGCTTCCAAATCTTTTTAAAAACATCAATGATGGCTAGTCAAAAGTCTTATTAAAGGTGTTTAGATAGATGAAAGAGGGCTGCTAAATGACAAAGCTGCCGATGCTAATGATGCTAATAACGTTGACTTTGAGGTGTGAGGCTTGAAAGGAAGTTTAGGCAAACGCTAACAGCGGCCCGTCGGCTTCCATTGTTCCGCCGCTCATTAATGCTAATGCTAGCTGTTTGCCCACAGCGGCAACGTAAACGAAGCTCAGAGTGAAGTGGATTGACCCAAGCGTGTGTCTGTCACCTTGATCACTTGACGTATTGTCAATATTTTGGATTGAGACATAGCGCTCAGAGGGCGAGTCGAATATCCACAGCGAGCGCTTTCGTTATCCCGTTTTTGCATGTCTTCATTTGCAGCATTCAAATGGCTTTTAAAGGACAGTTATGGAAATACATATATTGATATTTTAACGAATTGGGAGGGAGGGGGGGGGCAGTTGTGGAGTTACCCGGAATGAAGGAAAAAGTGTGTGGCGCAATATGCAAATGAAGCAGCAGTTCCAAGGAAAATATTTGCAGGCAAACTTTTATTAAAATCGATTGCATCAAACGTGACCAAGTTATGCGATCAAAAAAACCCGAAAAATTCTGTGCCTTTTTAACTTCACTAACTTGTTTTACATGCAAATTTCAACTCATTCAAAAAGTTTTCAACTGTGGACGCCTACACACACAAACACACACACAGTAGTATGGGAGTTTTTCCAGGTGTGAACCTGGAATTTTTTGCCAAAATTGAAATCTTGACCAAACTCAAATATGTCAGCACTCGAACAAAATTAATCATGAAGATGCTTTTGTCTCAATCAGATTATCATAAGTCAAGGTACCCCTAGCGAAGCGCAGGCAAACTTGCTGTCACTGTACTTCCAGTGTCGGGGTGACGAGTCAAAGTCGGCGGCCCCCGACCCTAAACCCCGCCCCCTCTCTCCCCCACCGCGATGGCGGCTGACCTCTAATGATGATGGACGCTGCTGTGGCGGAGAATGGCGTCATTGTTCCAGGTGACATTCCTGACGGTCATTTGGGGCCGCCCCCTCCAGGATCCATCGAGGCCCCCCCCGAGTCACCCGCTACCGCCGCCTCTTTCCATGACAAAGAGGCGGGTCACCTGACGGCCCGAATTGACCCGCTTGACTCGGCAGCCTCGCAGCTAAAGTAAACAAACTGTTAATTCGGGATAATTCGGCAGAACGTACAACGGCGCCGTATAAATTCCTAACCTGTAAGTCCTCCGCCCCCCCCACCCTTTTCCTTTCTTGACACTCATCCTTCACTTTACTACCACACCATCAAAAGTATTGGGACAGGAAGGCAAAATGAGCATTGTGTATTCCCGTAATCCACATTAAAATTCACGTCTTACTAAAAGGAACATTTCAGGGAAGAGCAGTGAAGAAAGTGGTCCAGCAAGTGTGAAGAAGAAGAATTTTGGAGGGAGGCCTGTCTCCATCAATGGGATCATTCAGGTTCTTATCAGGTGAGTCCCACCCCCCCATGTGACTACCTTCCCCGTTCGCTGCCTCCTGGCCTTTTGTCCTCCCGACAATGTGGCCGTCAGAATGGGTGAGGAGGGCTGAATGAGGGTGAGGGAGGGGGGGGGTTGTAAAAGAGGGAGAAAAATATGGTGTTGATCCCTCATTCTTTACGGAGATGTGCTCCAGGTAAATAGAAGGCTTTTTTTTTCCCTCCTGGTTTGCTTTGTTGTGGTCCCACAATGAGGAGGTTTGTGTGTGTGTGTGTGTGTGCGACCCCCTGACTCGACCATCCCAAAATGTTTGCATAAAGAAATTACGACCCAAACGTGTGAAAGACCCCCAAATCCGCAAAGGTGAGAGCAAAACAGGACATGAACAAGACCCAACTTGAAACAACAAAAACACAGCTCATGACCCCAAGAAGTGTTGTCCATTTAAAAAAAGAAAAACGAGGGTTTGCAGCTCACACAAGATAAGAATCGGACTCGAATCCAATGGAATTTGGTGGACAGTTGATTTTCTTAAACAGTCAATGCAAATGACTTTCAAGTTTTATTATTCAAAAATGGGAAAACCCCAAATGCGCTGAAAAATCTGTCAAAAATGCACTATACAACATTTCAAATAGATTTCCCTGTCTACAAATGACCATTCATCCAATTTTAAAAACCAAAGAAATACCATCATCCTAATTTAAATCCTCAACCCAAATTTGAAATATGTTGATGGAATAAATTGAAGTGAGAACTTTGTCCCGGATTCCAGCAACCTCCACGCGACGCACGCTGCCTGAGGTTAGCTTAACGGTTACCCGGGGAGGTTCACAGCTGTCACAGCCCCGGGGAAGAGGCGTCGAGGGGGGGGTCAGAGATGACTACCTGCAATCCCACCTGCTCCCCAGAAAACATTAGAGTGAAAGGTGACAACAGACGTCCGCTGTCCCGCGCTGAGTGCCGACTTTGAACGCGACACATTTTTCCCTGCGTCATTCTCAATTCAAATTATCATCAGGCAAGAATATTTTCCAAATTGCTTTATTAAATGGGCAAGTGTTCCACAGGAATGTGGGGGTGAATGTGAAAGGGAAAGGTTCCATTAAAGCTCACCTGTTCTGACCCCTGCAGGTACTTTGGCTTCTTTTCATTCATTCACTCTTTTTCTTCTTCTTCCCTCCATCAGCGGCCCGGGGCCACGCTTTGAACTCACGCCGTCCTCTGTGTGAGAGGGAGAGAGAGAGTAAAGGTTTGTCATATACGGCATTTGGCCTCAGGTGTTGTTGGGCCACCATTGTTTCGGCTTAATTAAACTGGCATGGAAGTAAAGGCCTCTTTAGTAGGTACTGGATGTGTGTGTGTGCGTGTGTGTGTGTGTTTGAGACATCCCTGCCAGCAATTCAGATCTTATCTCAGCTTTTGTCAAAGCACCTACTATTTGTGCGACCGTTTTGTGTGTGTGTGTGTGTGTGTGTCCGCCATTTAATTTTATTTCCTGCTGTATAAAAGACAGTCAGCATTCCCTCACACAGATTCACATTAACCATCACCGAAAAAAAAAGAAAGTTTGAAACGAGAGAACCTCAGCAACCTCATTTTGATCATTTCTTCTTCCTCCGAGAGAACCTCAGAGAAAAGCAAGAGCGCAAGAACCAGGTGAAGATGAAAATCCCAGCGCTCATAAAAGACAGAAGAAGAGGAAGCACGAAAAACAGAAGAAGACAAGAACGAGAAAAGACCAAGAAAGAATGAAGAAGTACGTACTGTCTGTACCGACTTGAAGTCGCCGAGAAAGTGACTCAGTGACAAACAAAAAGTTCTGATTCACCAGGAACTGCCCAATATAGTTTGAACGTATGACACGCGAGCGCACACCCAAGAATGTAGGCCAGGTAGCACACAACGCCACACAACGCCACACACACACACACACGAACGCACAATGCGAGCGAGCCAGAGAGCGAGAGAGTCGGTCCTGCTGGGCGCTGTAGACACAACCCCGCTGTGGCTCGGCTCGCTCACAATAGCATCAGCAGGGAGGACACGGCGCTAATCCCTGTTAGCATAACAATGCTACAGCGGCACACCTCAAGCCTTCAGCACACACACAAATAGAAATACACACACTGTAAACCTGTAATTGGGCAGAAGGGGGAAAAAAAGCACAATAAACTTCGACACGCTAACCCCGACACAAAATGTGTGTTTTCTACTTATTAGCTACCTGTTAGCGACCTGGCTAATTTGACATCCACCAGGCCAAAATGTCCATCGGATGTAAACTTGAAAGATTTGAACGACTCACTCTTATCCCTATTAGATGTTGCCACGGTTACAAGGATGAGGGAGTGGCGTGGACAGAAAGGTATGAGTGTACGTTTGCTCTGTGTTTACATCCTAAAAGCTCTCTAATAAGACGCCGCCAGACGGGGAGCCTTTCATCTTAACCTGTCCCGTCACACCCACTCCTCCAATGAGTGGCGTTATTTATGGCGGCTGTCTCGGAGTGGAGCACTTACACATCTTCTGAGTCAGACGGGAGGCTCCAGAGGAGGAAGGTGTGCTTGTACATTTCATCATTTACTTCAATTCATCTCACCGCTAAAAATGCAATTTTCAAACACATGACGTCATCAAATGATGTGGCGGGCCCTATCTGACCCCCGGCCTTGAGTTTGACCCCAGTGCGACGAGTTAGCAAGGATACAAAAATAGATCATAAACGTTTTTTTTTTTATTAGGATGTTAAGGGAAATGGAAACACATTGTGTGTGTGGTGACAGTAATCTGATTACTTTAATCTGATTACAAGTGTAAGCAGTCAATGAGTTCCGCCCAAAAGTTGGCAGACGGGCAGGGTGACCTACACAAGGGCAGGGACACTCGTTGGGGGGGGGGGGGGGTCTACGTTTTTGGCACGATTGGAACCACAACAAGCCGACAAATGTCACATGACAAGCCGTCGTAATCTCCATTTTGTGACTTTTGTACTGCCGCACATTCTTGCTTAATGACTGTGTGACAAGTCGCCGGCTAACTTTCCCATCGATGTAAACACACCAGCTATTCACCTGGAGAAAACACGCACATGTATGAAAACACACACAAACACACACACACACTTGCGCTCAAGCGTTATCCGTTTCAAGGCCAAACCTGCCGTAAATCTGCACTGACAGGACACACACCCACCCGCAGACACACTCACACACATAGGCGCTGCGTGTATTGTATTCTTTTTTTTTTTTTCTAAAAATCGTCTTGCTGCCTTTTGTCCGTTTTTAAAAAACATTTTAATTTTTATGTACCTATTAAAAACCAGGACATCATTTCAAATTGGCAGTGTAGAAAATGCACAAATGTGAATTAATTATGTCGATTAAAAATGTCGATTATTCTACACGATTAATCGATGTACCAAAGATTTCAATTATGATGATGATCGATTAGTTTTCAATTGATTAATTGGTGCACCTCTAGTTTTGATGGAGCAATAGATCACTTGTATCAAGTGCTATCATGTTGATATCATCTTTGGATGCATTTTTATCGTCTCGTATCATCTTCATGCTGCTTAGGGGAAAAATGTTTCACTTGTTTCTTTCGCTTTCTGCATGGTGAAGCCTTCGAAACATCTCCCAAGCAGCATGTAAAGTATCTCCACACTTTTTATGTGTCCGTTAACTGGCTGGGTGGGCGCTTTGATTGACAGCTCTCACTGATTGCTCTCTTCCTCTTTGTTTTTTTCCTCTCAGGCTTCCACTTTTTATTTCCACCATCTGACTGGAAAAACAACGAGCGCAACAGTTGCCGCAGGACAAACGCCGTTAGCGTCCCGCCACGCAAAACTCACACGACCGGGTGGGCTGACGGCGCGGGTCATCACGACCCAAACTGTTTTATTGCGTGGAAGCAAGAAAGTCGATCAAGTTTGTTGTTTGGATTTTTTGATTGTCTGTCTGCTCTCATTTTGTATCATTTTCAGCTTCCCACGCGTACCGTCAACTATTTTCGTACTCTTTAGCGTATTTGAACCCGTAAATATTTGTATACTGGCCCCATCTGATGTAAACTGTGCGTTGGCGCCATAAACTGAACTTGAAGTGCGCTTTTATTTTGCTGGGAGATGCGTGGGAGGTTTATTTTGAAATGCTCCTCCGATGAACGCTAAATATTTGCCTCACCGCGGTCGTTGTCGCCGTCTTCGACTTTCCCTCTGTTGCCGCCCGGCCAGGCGCTTGAAGGGCCGCCGTGTAAATCTTCAGACGGCCGACAACTGCGTTCGGGATCACGCGGTCCGTGTTCTCGCCATTGTGGAGATGTTAAAGGTATATGCCGCTCTCTAAACACACACACACACACACGCACACACGCTGGAGCCTCGTCTTGCTGTTCCACCTGGACTCATCTGCTTAGGAAGCTGAAACACACACCGCTGTGTTAAAATAACCACTTCTGTGTTATCATATGCCATGTGTGTGTGTGTGAAGGCCAGACGTCACACACACATACACACTTTTTATAATCCCACACACAGTCTGAAGTCACAGCCTGAATAAGCACAGCGCAGCAGGCCTCGCGTTCAAAATGTCAGCAGGTCAAATACAGTAACACACACACACACGACACGAAGCAACCTGAATCCAGCAGCATTGTCCTGCGGGGCTGACAAGATGCCAGCAGCTGAAGAAGAACAGAAGATGGACAATAGAGGAAGGAGTGAAAGGAGAGATGCTGGTTCTTTGCCAATTTAGGAAATGGTGGCAAGTTTGTGTGTGTGGAGATGATTTAAAAAAAAAAATCAGCATATATGTTACGGCATTAATTAAAGATGGTTCCCATATCGACAGATCTTCCATGTGCAGGAAGCGAAAGACAAGTGAGAGGCGTTAAGTTTCACACCTGCAGGTGTCCAGTTTGAATTTTTCATGACGGCCTGCTGGAGCGACAACTTCACACAGGATCACAATGTCAGGCCAGCAGCCAATCAGAACGCACCATGAACTCTACTTAGCTGCTTTTTTTAAATGGGTTTAAATATCGACCGCATATGTTCATTGTAACACATTGACCTGCACACACACAACACAAACACACACACTCTTGTCATCTTTTCTGTCTGTTACCGGGACGATGGTGCTGATACTCTCTCCCTCTCTGGGTCACAGATAAAAGGCTTCAGGTAACCTAAGGAACTAAAGACACACATATACGCACACATATGCACACACATACACACACAGTTCCCGTTAAAGAGTATCTTTGTCATGACACTGACTTGTATCTCATGTGAAATCACTGAGTGAAGACTGAGCCATGTTACACTTTGAAGTCACACGCACACACACACACACATACACGCAAGTGCGTCTGCCGATGAAGAAAGTACGTCAGCATTACAACGTGAAAGGAGAAGTGTGTGTGTGTGCATGTTTAGTGTTGGTGTGTCTGGACGGCTCCAATGCATTTCTATGGAAACCAGCGAGTGAAAAAAATTCCCAGATTTAATCATAATCATTGATGCAATGATACAAATGAAAAAATGTTACGCGATGACGCAATGGTCAAATGTTGCACTTTCATAGCTCAAAAGCAAAACATGAAGTTTAATGATAAAGAAAGAAACACAATATATTTGCTTTTAAATTGACAAAATATGCATTCATATAATTTGTCCCCAGAATCATCTTTACTTTATTTTATTTTTTTTGCACTTTTTTTTTGAACAAGTCATTGCAATGTATATCCAGAGTTGCCTGTTAAATTTTGCTAATAAAATTAGAAAATGAATACAAATGATCATCCACAAAGCAATGAAGTTGCTTTTATTGTCATTAAGCAGCTTTTATATCCGTTATGTCATTGTCTGGAATATTTGTTTTTATGATATGTCTCCAGGATACCTTAACTAAAGTTCAAACATTGTAAATGTTAATGTGTCTGCTCGTGCAATCTATTTTGTGCAAGTGAAAGATCCAAAGGACTTCTTGTAGTCATTCTATTTTTTTCACGTCTGCTGCTATTCATAACTTTCTTTTATTGGCTTGACCGTTTTGCTCTAATTATCCCACTTCCTCGCCCTCATGTCGCCACGCTGACATTTGAGTGTGTGTGAGCTGACGCGTTTACTGGCGCCCCAAAATGTCACACTTTGTTTTTCCTGCTGAGTCAGCATTGTAACGCACAACACATCACTTCTCTCTGTTATTTCAATAATATAGGAATAAAAGAAATAGATGTACACAATATATGTGTGCGTGTGTGGTGTAATTTGGGGGTCCCCTATGATGTGGCGAGCACATCCGGTAAAGTGTGTAGGAGGACAAATGAGAGGGCGTGTAGTAATTGGAAGTCAGAGCTCCTTTTTTCTTTTATTTACACGCTTCTTTCTTGGACTGCGCGCGTGCACGCACACAGTCGCGCGCACACAGAGTAAAAAAATGAGAAGTCAAGTGTGGAGTGAAGACAAAGCTGAAGTTCTCACTGAAGTTTGTCGTCCGACGTGCAGACAGACCACGCACACGCACACGCACACACACGTGCACACGGGACTTCCTTCCCGCCCGCCCGTCTGACTGAATTAGCAAAAACCTTCCCTTTCAACACACTTTCACTTCATCTTCCTGCAGATAAAAAACACAAAAACAAAAGACCCCCCAAAAAGAACGTTGATTAAAAACGAAACTTTGGATTGGATCATATGAAAGTAATGAAGGTGAGGAACGAGAAGCCCCTGGACAGACGTGACGACATTTCGGCAAAAAGTCAAGAATTGATGAGAATTTAAAACGAAGTGATGAGGAAGTGATTGACAAACGCTGTGAAAAGTGAATTGTGTCGTAAGCGAGTGAAGACAGCGCCGTCCGTGTACGTGCCTGAGTGCGTGTGAAATGTTGCAACGAGTATAAACAAGTCAAAAACAAATGGAAACGTATTTATTTATACTGCTGTGTATTTATTTATTACGCTAAAATATTTATCTTGCATCTTTAGTCATGACAAAACTTTCAAAATAATGTCGAGATGATTATTCTAAAATCAAGCTAAGAATCTATTTTTTTTAAAACTGTCAGGAACTATGAGGCCGAACATTAAAAAACATGAAAAACAGTCATCAACAATTTTAAAGAAACTAAAAATAAATGAGTGAAGGTCCCAATTAGCAACACGTTTAAAAATTGCAAAACCAAGGTAAAACAAAAAACACAATCAAGAAAGTAAATGAACTTGGCAAAACTTTCACTAAAACTGAAACTAAATGTAAAAATAATTAATAAAATAATAGCAGACCACCGAATGACCCCCCAAAAAAAACGCGTCAAGAACTATATATTTTTTTTAAAATGGCAAGAATCATAATGAAGAGTAAAAACAGGTAAAGAAAAAAAACTAAAAAAAAAATAATAATAATAGGTTTGTGTTATATAATTGTTATTGTAAATTGTGAAACACATCCGGGGTGAAAGGACACGAAAGGTGGATCGCGGGAAAAGGAAAGAAGATGGACGACGAGGTAGAAGACGCACATCGAGGTAGACGAGGGAGAAACATTCAAGTGGATACAGAAAGTGTAAGTTAGCGAAAGTATTCATCAAGGATGCTTTTGGAAACGTTGATTAGGATAAAGTTGGTCGCTTGAGTGATCTACTAAGCAGAAGACATCACTGAGTGGAATTAGCCGCTAATTCAGCGGCTAATGCTAGCGCACGAACGTTGCTAAGCAACTAGGGACAAGCTAACGTAATAAATAAGGCCTGTGTGGAGAAACGAAGTGTCATGGAAGAGAAGTTGCCAGCTGGAGTGGACCTTTTGAGACTTGGAGGACTTTGTCGAGTGCTTTGCTGACATCGCCTGGTGGGCTTTGGACCCGCCCCTGTTGCTTTCTCCACCCTTGCTGTCTGGACCACCGGAGTGAACTCAGCATCAGGTAAGGTACTTTTGTTTATTTTCCCAACAAGTAATGAAAGTTGATTTGAAATGATGTTTGATGAAATATTGAAAAGATGCATTCACAATAAATAGAGGGACTTTATTTCTTTGGAAATTGAATTCAGCTTTATAGAAGAAAATAACTCGGGTTAGCCACCTCTCGCTACATTACATAAACTAGAGAGGCGGTACATCAAGAATAAGTCCAAAACATAACAACGAGTAGATAAGTCAATGTTTTTATTATGTTTTGTTTTTGTTGTATTTGTTTTGTTTTGACGGTGTTGACGCAGACTTATGAAAACGCCGCAAGCATTTCGCGTGCAAAAAAGGAGGAAGTGCTTTTTGGGGGTGACGTTATTTTTCCCGCAGACAAACTGAAATAACCTTCAGTTTGTATTTTTGACGTTTTCTCTCGATTCAAAAAAGGAGAAGTGTGCGGCAAAACATTTTTTTGTGAGTCATGCTGGCACATCGCTCTTCTTTTTGCTGTATTTTTCCAGCTCGACCATTATGAGAGCTGAATTTCTTTTGGAGAAAAGCGGGAAAACCCAGTCAATGTCCGGGAAAGCGCTATGAACTGAAGCTAACATGCTAATATTTATTCGGAATTTGGGCAGAAAAACAAACAGGAGGGAATCCTAGACTCAAACCCAGAACCTCACCATTGTGAGCCAGACGTGCTAATAATCCACTTCTTTATTAATCTTCACATTATGAGTCACCGGTGCAGCTCAAGCACAGTTAGCTGCTAAATGAGCTAAACGCTAATGTCATAATCCCCCAGTGTTGCACTCGGTTAGCTTTGCCTAATCTGTGCCAATTAAATTGTGGTTGGGTGTCTGTCCGTGTTTGTAAAATTGCGTATTGGGAAACAATCATCGTAGATTAGCGACGTACGTTGGGTTTGCGTCACTCATCGGAGTCATTTTCAGAGTTAATCTGAGTGTTCGGAGTATGTCAGTGGCGGCGTGATGAAATACAACAAAACTTTCCCATGATTCAATCAAGTTATCTTACAAAACGCTTCAGTCAACAGGTTGCTAAACTAGTTAGCAACGCTCTTACTGCAAAGACTCCCCTGGAAACAAAGAACGACTTTTACAAGGCTGAAATTGACAGTTATTGTCCACGATGCAGAGGTTGGACACCACCGAGCAGCCATGTTCCGCGTCGGGGCCCGGTACCACCGCCCACTTACACGCACGCACCAACTCTGCTGTCCCAGACTGTTGCGGTGGGCATGTTTGAGGGTTCGCAGCACTTTGAAGGCCACCATTGATGTCGAATGGTTGCCAGACAACATGAGGAGAAGACGGCTGGTGGAGGATGAGGCGCCTTGTAGGACACGTCCAACCAGCACGGGCGGTGTGCGCTTGTGTGTGTGTGTTGGACTTGCATGTAGCGCAACAGGGGTCCTCGCTGTGGGCATGTGATGTGTGGGCAGTTTGTTCCTCACAGGCCCGGAAGAAGCCGGCAGGAAATGTGAGGGGTGGGAGTTGAGTTAAGGGAGCCCCCCCCCAACACACTTCTCACCACCTTTACCCGCCACCCCCTCGTCTCTTGATAGCACCCTCGCACCATTGCATGGTGAAGAGGGGGCTGCGAGACCACCCAGACAAACTTCTGCTAAATTGGAAGTCACATCAAAAGCTTGTTGATCTCGACAAAGTGAAAAGCCATGTCGCAACGGTCAGTCATCACGGTGGAAAATTGCTTAGCACGACAGCGCCACAGTTCTGAAGTTCTGGGTCCGAAAACACGATAGTTGGATGGATCTTTCACGTCAACTTTTCCTCTTAAATATCTTCCTCGTTAGTGTAGCGTCATGTGACCCGCTCTAAAAACAACGTTCTATATTGGACTTTAAGAGGTGGGGGGGCTCGAACACAGGACTGGGAGGGCAAGGATGACGGGCGGCGGGGAAAACTGATCAAAGCTGGAAAGAATCAGCGCAACCCAAATTAGAGACCAAGAGCGGAACCAAACGCTTGTTTCATGACAGACAGACGGAGACAGACAGAGACCACACTCGTGTCATGTGACCATCACTCACAACAGTCAAGGAAGGCACACGCACACACACTCGTGTCACTATTTATTATGGTTGACACACAAATAACCGGCACATTTATCAAACATCAATCGGACTCTTGACACACTTAACATGAAAAAAGTCCATCGTGGAGAAATTCGGTCCCAAAAAAAACCCCCAAAACGTTCCCCATCAATTTTTTCCTGTTCCTAATGGAAATTTTAATGAAATAAGAGCGTTTTCATGACTAATAAATATATTCATGTGTGCTGATGACCGCAAGCATTTTGAGGCTAAAATCGGATTTGACAAAAAATAAATAAAGGAATACAACGTGCAGCCAAACATGCACAAAATGAAAGGAAAATATGGAGTCAATAAAATGTTGACCAGTCGGTTAAGGTGCTCGCCCTTCGAGTCTCTGTCACCTGACTGTTGCCTGTCCGACCCTATTTTGAGTAGGACAGATGGACATGCGGAAGTAACGTCGCCGGGACTTTCCGCCGCTCGCACCCCTCCCCGAATAAGAACAGCGGTCAGCTGAGTCAGCAGGTTGCACTTGAGGTAGCCCCCGCGTGGAAGGAACAAACCCCGCGGCCTTTACACGATCAGGAGGCCTTGGAACAGACAGCGGTGTCGCCAAGCGTTTTCCCGCCGACGTGATTATGCAAGCCGGGACGTCTCCGAGTTGACTGACAGGCGGGAGCGGTCGCCGCGTCACCCTCCACCAAGCCGGAAAACACATTTGAAGTTTACGAGCGGCCGCGGCGGGCGCGTGTCACTCTGACATCCAAACGTCTTGTTCGCATTAAGCGCAATGTTCGTCTCGTGCGAGAAGCTCCAAAATGAAAGCGCCGAGACGAAATGTCAGAGAGTGAAAACAGGCACACAAAACCGCCATTGTTCCCAAAATGAAAGACAACATCACTTGAGGTTTGCTCTCCTCGCGGGACACCAAAGCGGCGGCGCGGACGCCATGCTAGCTCATGTCTTCCGGATGCGCCCATGTACCACCATTTGCCCTTTGATCACTCGTTTGGAGTCAATTCCGATTTTGAGGCCTACCGCAAGTGTACTGGGGACACGCCAGTAGTACACACTCCCACTTCACAGACTATTTGACACTAAGCTGTTGAAGCGTTTAGTCCAAAGCCTTGATGTCGTTGTTACTTGCTAGCGCGAGAAGTGAAAGGCTAGAACCTAGTGATGGGTAAATGAAGCTTCAAATTTGCTTCATGAAGCAGCAGTGGCACTTTTTTCAATTCTTAAAAACCTTTATTTAAACCAACAGTGCTGTCTAAAGAGGTACAAAACTGGTTCATGAAGCAAAATTGAAGCTTCATTTTCTTGTCAAGCCTCACATGATAGCTTTAAGCTGATGTTTGAACAATGTTTACATTTAGGCGGAAAAAAAAATGTATGCGTCCCTTACTAAAATTCAGCTAGGAGTGACAAAAAAAAGCACACATTGTCTTTTATTTATAAAAACTGCGAGCGAGTCTTTTTGTGTCCTCACATAACGAGTGAGTGAGAATAGGAATCTTTTTAAAATCTTCTTTCAATAAGAATACTACTTTGGGCGTTGACAATTGTTTTCAGCACAATAGGCCTGAAGAAAATTGTCTCAACAGAAAATTCTTAGCCCTATCACCCAAATTCTAATTTGGGAATTGTGTGGTTGTTATTGTCCTGTGGCGAATGGGGTGCGGCAGCTTTCGATTGTATCTCCCCGAGGGTGACTCAACTTGCGGCGCCACGCTCGACTAATGGAGGCTGAATTAAGTGTGATTAGCGCTTAGCCATACTTGCGTTAGCTAACAGGTTTTGGCGGCCAAAGGTGAGGCGGCGGCCTTGCGGGTGGGCGGGGTTCCAGAAGCTCGAGGCAACGCGTTTCCTCCTGTCTTACTTGGCTCAGTGACAACGCAAAGGGGTAAAAATGAACTCCATCTCTTTACTGACACCTACTGGTGAGAGCAAGTACTGACTCTATAGGATTCTGCATGAACTTTTTGGCTAGCACAAATGATTTCCATTGCCTTTGCTACTTTTAAGGTTCACTATTGTTCGGAAGTTTTGCAAATTCCAAAACGATTTTATAACGATTAATGAAAGGTGTTTGGGCGTGGGCGATTTCGTATTGTCGGCTTGACATTTCCTCATGGGTGTGCGAGGCGAGGTGACAAAAATAAATCAAAATTGAAGGACTTAATCTTGTTGACAGGAGCACAAAAGTTGGGAGGTGTGCCAGACGGAGACAGTGCAAAACAGTAATTATGACATAACGCCTTGCATAACTTCAAGGTGACGCATCACCCAAAACATCTCAACCTTTTGGCACTTGAGCAAATATTTCAGCATACCCGACTTGTGCGGTTCTTTCGTCTTTTGCTCGGACGTTTGATCTCGGCGTCAGTCCCCAAAGTCGGTAGACAAACTTGGCGGGTCAAATTGACCCCGTTGTCTTGTGACACACACAATCATCAAAGCAGCCTGACTACAGGGCACGGGGAGACTTTTAAGTGCAGTTTACCTTCAGCGTCACTGACTGATCAGCTTCCTTAGCACTCACGCCACCGGAACCCAACACACACACACACACACCATCACGAGTGATGTCATTCGAAAATCAGCCTGCGGCCTCAAAGTGTTAGTGATCTAAAATGCTCGCTTCCTCCACTCGTTGTCATGATGCTGATGATGATGTCTCGCTGGAGGAAGATGTTTCTTCATCATCATCCTCCTCCTCACGGTGAGGAGGGAAAGTCAAAACAAACAGGAAGTAGGTCCGACATGTGAAAATCAGACTGGAAGTCAGGAGAGAAAACAACATGAGAGGAGTGGGACTTTGGTCATGTGACCGCACGATGCTGCCCTGCTGCCACATGGCACACACACACACACACGGGAAGTTGACCAACAATTGGTTTTGCAATCGTTTAGCCGCCGCACAAAATGCTAATCGCGAGCGTAAAACCAACCAGCGTCGGCACGTCGGACATGTGAGATGCTCGCTGAGGCCCCCCCCCACCCCTCCCTCGTGATTGCCATAAATTATATTACTGACATTTCTTGACTTACGAGTACGCCAACTTACGAATTGAGGGGTTATAGGTCAGCCCACATTTAAGTTACGAGTGATTTTCTGCTCTCGTTTTTTAATCACAAGCCTGGGATGTGCGTGTGTGTGCGTTTACGCGTGAGTTATGGCGTCCCCACTACACGTGGACACCGACGTAGCTTTAAAGTCCATCTTCTGGCAGCCTTGACCTTCAAAGCCATGAGTCCTTTTTTCACTGTGCTGCATATTTCCTCTTTACGCTCATCAACAAGGTCAGTAAACACAACACCGCTTCCCGGTCGCTACGGTGACCCTTGCCCCGCCCCCTCGGACTCCCTGTTGAGGCTGTTCGGGTTCGATTCTCAAAAGCTCGTCAAGATGTAAGCGTTAATGACGTTCGTGATGCGTTTAAGTGCAGCAAAAAAAATGCGGACAGTCAAACAAGCATTAGCATTCGTGGAGGGGCACGTAGGCGGTAATTAGCGTGAGGATGTTTGTGTGTCTGCAGGATCCTCCAGCGACAAAACACGAAAACCACAACAGAAACGCTAAGTGACTGTCTCCTCTCCTCTTATTTATAGGACTGTTTATCACGCGCACACACACACTGGGCTGCCAAATGTGAAAGTACTATTTATTTGCGTTGATATTCCAAATATAAATAAAAATATAAATATTTTAAAAAATGACATTATGGCCCCACTTGTTAATCTTGCTGCCCCTTGTCAAGGTCTCATGTCGTCGGTCGTGCGTTTGTTTGTGGCGTGGAAATGAGCCGACCAATCATTTCCCAACATTGTGAGCGTTTGACTTTCACGTGCAGAGTGTGAGAACCGTGCGACACATGCGCAACGCGTCACAACACAATGCGTCCATTCAAGTGCCACATCCTTCCTTGGGTTTTTTTTTCCTTTTCCCTTGTTTTCATCAATGAATCCAGCACCTGCGCTACTGCACAATGACACACACGCAGAAAGTGGCCACCGAGTCAAAACAGATTGTGTGTGTGTGTGTGTGTTTGCGCATATTTACAAAAGTACAAGGGATGATCGGAGAAATGTGAAATTGTGCAAGTCTTAAGAATGATTCGTAACAAATGTCAGAACATGCTTTTATGGAAGAAAATGTGTGTATGTTTTGTTGCCTTGAACGTGTGTTTGTCTGCTGCTTGTGTGTGCGTGTTGTGTGGGTTTTT
Source organism: Syngnathus floridae (assembly GCF_059516105.1). Classification (NCBI taxonomy): domain Eukaryota; kingdom Metazoa; phylum Chordata; class Actinopteri; order Syngnathiformes; family Syngnathidae; genus Syngnathus; species Syngnathus floridae. The sequence continues at coordinate 1,570,620 of NC_142422.1, read as the reverse complement.
ACGAGTGTGCATGCTGTTTGTGGTTGTGAATGTGAAGATACAGTAAGTGTTTGTGTGATGTTTATGTTGTATGGTGCTCATTTGGGTACTGTGTGTTGTTTGCGTGTGTGTGGTTTGCGTACAAGTGTGAGTGTATCGTTGGCACAAATGTTTGTGGGTCTGGACATTGCTGTGTGTTGTGTATGCTAGTGTGTGATTTTGTGTGTGTCTGTTTGTGTAAATGTGTGCATGTGTAAATTGACACATCTGTTTTTTGGTTCTTCAAGTGTTTGCTTTTTTGTCTTTGTGTGTATTGGTTATCATGTTTGTGCTGTGTTTGTCTGTTTTGGGGGGATATGGTGTGTGTGTGCGTGTCAGTACTCTGAGAATAACTCTGGAACAGGAAGTCTAAATCTAGCCGAGACCGGGAAGAAAAGTGTGTGAGAGGAACAAACAAATGAGGAAATCCTCCATCCAACCCCCCCTTACACACACACACACACACACACACACGGAAATGCAGATGGGGGCGCTGTCAGTCCGTATCTCATTGAAATTTATTTGAATTGTGCAGTCGTGCCTTGAGATAAGAGTGACCTGCACTCGGAGTTGGCAGTCCGACCGGTACTTCCTCCTCGTCTTCTTCTCGTTCTTTTTCTTCTTCTTCTTCTTTTGTCATTTGTTCCAGAGCGCAGCTGCCGAGCAGACAGGAAACAGATGCTCACGGCGTCCGTCTTCCATTTCTCTTTTCCCCCCTCTCCTTTTTCCCCCCCTTCCTTCTCTCCACTTCCTCCTTTTCTCACCATCTTTCTCCCTCTCCTCTATCAGACGACAAAATTTCAATTGTGTTCAACGCATCACGGCAGGGGCAGCTAACTTGACGGCCCCATCGTGGTCGCCATCTTGCCAAATTCGTAATTCCCTTCAAAGCCCCTCTGCCGAGTTGGCAGAAAAAACAGAAGAAGAAAAAAAAACTTTCCAGCAACACATAGTAAACCTTGAAGGTGTGCAGAGGCCGGAGCTGGCGGGAGGCCCCGCCCCCTTTATTGCTGACCTCTGTCAGGGTTTTTTTTAACGGCGGCGTGGCCGGCCGGGTCACGGTCGGCTGGCCTCACAGGCCTTAACGACTTCCTCCCATCCCAGTAAAGACGAGATGTGTCGTGATGAATGAGAGCGGCGCCGTTCGATGACCAGCAGGTAACCCCTGACACGGGAAAGATGAGCGGGATGACGACAAACAGGAAGACAAAAATTATTGTTTTAATGTGAAAGAAAAAAAAAAAATCCCTAATATCTGAGAAATAGCATGAATCTTAACATTTATTTAAAATATTTGTTTTCATTACGATCAAAAATGCATTGAAGTTTTTACCCCAAAATATCTCAAAAGTTTTAAATTTAATTTTTTTACTTTTTGTATGAAAAAACATTTATTACATAATTTATAGATATTTTTGTCTTGTATGAATACGAGTACTTATTTAATATTCATTTACTTTGATATAGTTTATCCCCAAAAAACACAAATATATATTTTTTAATGCTCTCAAATGATACTTGCATTGATTTGACACTTTTGCAGGATGATGAGATGGATGGGCGTGGCCTATGGGGGTGTGACTTTGAGTGACAGACGGCATAATGTGGCGCCCGGTTAGCCTCCGTGTCCCCTCGTCAACTTCCCCTGCCCGGATCCCCTTTCCGGGGGTCACAGTTCACCCATTAGGATGCCCCTCGGTGCCTGATAATGCACACACTCCGTGTGTGTGTGTGTTGGGGGGGTTCGAACCCGTGCACTGTCAGCAGGGGTTGAGAGGCCTGACAGCCGCCATCAGTCTTTGCCCGCACACACGCCGAGTTTGTGGAGCCTCGGGGGCTGGCTTGTCCTCGCGTTGGCCCGTCCGGCGAGCGCTTGCACTGATGACAGCTAGCTTAGTCAGGCTGTTTAGTTTCATTCATCAATCATTTCATTTATTCAGCAGAAATAAGGGTTTGGGATTTATCGGTTAGCTTTCTTTTGTTTTATTTTACGAGTTTTTTTTTTATTTATGGAGTTTGACACTTTCACGAGTCGTTCGGTGAACATATCCGACTCCCGTGTGCCGACATGACGCACCTCCGGACTCGTACGTCGCCGTCGTACTCTCGACGTCAAAGATTTGCTAATAGTGGAAGTTGTAAAGTTGCGCGATGTTTACATGACGCACTGTTAACCCTTTGTGGTCAGTCAAAGCCCGGTCACTGTTTATGAAAGGTCGAGATGAGGTCCAACTTTGAATTTGCAGATCTAGTATCAGGTCACAGCAAAGGCCAAGTCTACAATGAATGCGTGTGTTGATGACTTGGATGGACTCTCGGTGAAGGAGTCCAGCTGCCGGCTGAGGAAACAGGAAGGAGGTTGACATCTGCGATAAGAACTCAATGTTGTCTTACGTTCGGGATTAGCGTTCACCCCTCCGGAGAAGGTTAATGGTCCGCACCAGCCGGCCGCATTCCTCCGCGGCGGACTTTGACGCAGCCTCACCTGTGTTTGGAGTTGGTTCGTTTTTTTGGGCCAACCCGCAAGAGGGATTTACGTTTGGGCGGAGTGCAAACGGGACCCTCGGATAAGGAAGGCGCGAGGTAAACATTGACCCGAACGCTATCGCAGGCTTGTCCGCGTCCCATCTTTCACGGCGAGGGGAAAACTGTGCAAACAACTCCGATAACTCTCTTTCATAGGATCGTTCGATAACGGCCACATCCCTCCAGGCCTGACTAGTTTTTCCCATTCTTCCATTTGATGATACATTTGACACCTACAGCAAAAGATACTATATTTTGACAATATGAAAACAATGCTGCCAATATGGTGACAGTAAACAAAGTCACGTGATGTCTGGTGCTCTGTTGAAATCGGGAGCCAGTTTGTTTACCACGTGAGACTGAGCGTGCCGACATGTTGGGACACAGGCCATCCTTTCGACTTCGACACTTGACCCCGAAACAGAAAATAACTTTGTTCTTTTCATAGACTGTGTCGCCATCTGCTGGTCAGTTGGTGTACTGCACAAGGAAAATCCTGGGACGTTTTTCTTTTTACCTTTGCCAGTTTGTTTTTTCTCCTCATGCCATAGACACTTTTAAAAACTTCAGAGGACGACAACTTCATGCAGCTTGAACATTTTTATTAGGATGCAGACAACATAATTTTCACAATGTCTATCTTTTGGTTTAGTTCTTGCAGGTGCCTTCAAAGAATTCATTACAAGCCACAGTGAGCGCCGCAACCAGAACCACAAACTCCTGAAAGTCCAGCTGTTGGTCGCCGTTCTCATCCAGGTCAGTCATAATCTTGTCAACAGCGGACGCGTCGCTGCAGCCCTGAAAAACAAAAAGCTGGCGCTGAAGACGACCATTTTGTCTGATTGGGGGGGGGGAACAAAATGGCCACTTACGGACATGAAGTCGGTGAGCTCCTCCTGCAGGAGCGTCTTGAGCTCGGCTTTGCTCAACTTGTGCTTGTCGCCCTCTTTAGACGAGTACGAGTGGAAGATGGTGATGAGACCCTCGATGGCCTTTTCCAACTGACGGCCCATTTTGTCAACACGCTCGGTACCTGCAACACACTAACGCACAATTTAACACAAATATAAAGACTGTGATGGGGGGGTGGGGGGCGAAACTCACTGCAATCTTGCATCCTAAACAGGACACATCAATCTTTAAAAAAAAAAACAACAAGTAGGTATCGTAAATCCATTTGGCCTTTTTCACACAACCACACGGCAATACCATGCAAAAACCCAACGGGCGAACCAGAGCACAAAATGGTTTCCAAGTAAATCTTCACATCCTGTCCTAGCTTTTGCCTCTTCACTTTTGGATGTGGTGCGTATCCCAGGGTTCAAATCCTGATCAACTGTACTCCCTTTCACACCGGCACCACCCAGCTTCCGAAGCCGGGTCGCCGTTATCAACCCCATTCCGCGTCGGTACCTTTCGGAATCCAACGAAGTGTAATATTACCGCGACTGCATGCTTTCGCGCAGCAACACAGCATCCTGCAATCAGATAATTATACATCAGCGCCGGCACCAAAATAAAAAATTGGCCAATGGCGGACAATTGTTTCCAAGCAGATTTCACGCCGCTTTCTCGCCATTACCTTCGATTCAGGCGCCGTACTGCCTTGGCGACCATTCAGCATTGGTTACCTTTCACATAAAAAAGCAGCACAGGGTAAACTTGGCTTAAGCTTCCAATGAGATGCTTCTGTCCTCATAGGGATGGATGGAGCAGTACGAATGCTCCGATACTACGTCACCGATAACACTTTACCAGCTTAGTTAGATGTATTGGAGCGAATGCCGTGTATTTGATTCAAATTAAATATTCATCACAACCGCAATCCCTAACAGCGTTATCAAATATCTCTGTCAGAGGAAAAAAAAATCGTATTGGTTCTTCTCACAGCAGCAAGACATTTTCTTCACTGGTTGGCACCGCGGGACACCCGAGAAGCTGCAACGTGGGGGGTTCGGAGTCATATCACCTCCAAATAAAAGAATGGAAAAAACACAGCAAAGTGAGCCAGCCTCACGCTGAGCAGCCGAGACACCCCCTGAAGATCTGAATCCACTTTCAGTTCTCTACATATTTTATGAGGGTGCAGAGCACTGGTAGGAAATAAAGTAGAAATTCCTTAAGGAGGCTTAAGATTATTTTTTAATCATCGCTTTCAATTGTCTCAAACGATGAAATCAGCATAATACCATTCGACTTTTTGGAAGTTTTATCAGAGGCAAAGCAGAGACCTGACCCCACCCGTGTGTAAGGTTTTTCTCAGGACATGATGAATATTATTCATTCCTTTGGGCTTTCAATCACAAGTCTTCATATTTTTGAGGATGACCCCGTTCAGAGCTTGAAGTTTGAGAAGAACTCTCTAGCAAGACAAATTCCCCCCCCCCCCCAAGTTCATTTAATGGCTTTGAAATCTCTTAGACACACACCACCTCAAATTAAACAACGCCACACTTTCAAAATGCCTGTTAAAATCTTTTGATCATGTTTCTTGAATACAAAGAGAAGCAAACTCACCTGACCACGAAGTTAACAAGCCCAAGTGTGTCCAGCTGGCATGTCATCACTTATGAGCGTTTCTACCTGGAACCGGATTCATCTTTTGAGTGACAACAGCGACCCCTCTGGTCATTGGTGGTATGACGCGTCAGTAAAGCAGCACGTGAATGAAAATAGAAGCACGCTTTCAGTTGACAACTTTGGAGTGTCTTTCTCCGCACGAAAACAGGTCGTGAAAGTACTCTGATTACATCGTGTTTTCAGATAACGGTCAAACGTGAAAGTAAGAAATATTAGGTGAGTACAAATAGCAAAGGTGATCGATGTTTTTAAACTAATTGATCCACGATTACCTCCACCTCAGGGCTAATAAAGCTAACAATGCTAAGCGCTAGCAATTTAGCAATAGTGTTATTTTCCCAAACATTTGATTGTATGTATTCATTAGTGTTTTGGACAATATGATACAAAATGGTTGTCGTTTTTCAAACTGCTTTTACAGATGGTGCGTTGTCATATGACTAACCACATTGCAATCCACATTTTTATTCAAGAAGACAGTAAAAAAAATAAAATAACAAATGTCCAGCATTTTGCAAATATTAACAAATGTAGAAGAATATTTTACTTCTACTATGATCCGGAAGCTCCTGACAATTATATATATGCATGTCTGATTTTGTCTACACGATACTTCAACAAAGGCAGGGCAATTAATCGTTTTCATTTTTCCACCGGTAATAATAACGCCGCTTTATGTATGCAATTTAAGGAGCATGTAGCTTAAGCTGCAAGTACACAGCGGGAGTCCAATCCTTTCAGCATCCAGGTATCATGTTCACGTCGGACCTTTTGTCTCCAGACGTTTAGGTTTACCGAGGGAAGTGCCTCACGCTACCGCAGGGATTTGTCTTTCGTTAAACACTCCGTCTTTAATGTACTCCGCTTCTCCATCAGGATGGGGCACTTCCGGCTCCCTGACCTCCGTCGTCGAGTGGCCCCCCACGGACGATTTCTTCCTTCGGACGCTATCTCTGGTGGGTCTGCCCAAGACGCTCCTCAACTGTGCCCAGAAGAAGGCCTGCTGATTAGCCTGCTGAGGCCACTCCAGGTAGGTCTTGGTGCTCAGCATCTTCTTCAGCTTGCAATATTTGCTAGGCAAGGAGCTCGGGTCGATGGGCTCCTTCACCACCAGGATGACGTCGCTAAATGTTTTGCCCATGGCTCGCTGCTGAGCAAAGTATAGCTCGTAGTTGCACCACTCGCTGTTCACAAAGTGCCGCGACAGCACAAATATGACCTGCCCGGAGAAACAGGAACAAATAATTTATAAATTAATAATTGTTTAGTATCCATGGAAACTTTTGCTAGTCTTAGGAGCAGACCTATTAAAGTGGTGCCTTGAGATGCAAAGTTTAATTCATTCAATTCACTCGTGTCTCAAATCATCTATCTGTATTGAAAGTAATTTTTTAGTAAGAAAAATGCCACTCAATATGATATAAAGTCCTCTTGAGTTATGTTACTTACAAAAGGGGCACAATAAAACTGCCCACTGGGTGGCGATGTTGCTCTAAGTTTATTTCAAATGAGAGGGGGAGACTTGCCATTCCTTCTCTGTGAAGTCAGCATAATGTGTCAAGACCTCATTTTATTTATTACCCTTTAGTTCAGTTTATTTTTGTCTATTTGGCATCCAGTTCTCAACCATCTAAGCTGGTTTCGCTTTGAGGGCACAAAAAAGACACTTCCCCAAAAACAGTTCCTCTAGTCAGCTTGCACAAGATCTCTGCCTTACCTTGCGACTGCTCTCGATGTTCTCAATGATGTTGTCGATAATCCAGCGTCCCGGCATGAAGTCCCTCTCGTGTATGCACAGTCGGTAAGGGTTCCGGTTGTTCTCCAGGCACGGCAGCAGATGTTCCCTCACCCATTCGGCGTCCCAGTGGCTGTAAGAGATGAAGGCGTGATAGGCGAAAGGTCCGGCTTCTCCGGCAGCTCGCTCCTTGCGTGCTCTGTATTTGGCTCGAATGATCTGATACGTGGCCTTGGTGTACCACGGCAAGTCAAAAATGTAGCAGAGAAGCATCAGGATGAGGATGACGGCCGCCGTGGTGGTCACGCTGATGATGATGACCAGTCTGACGTCGCACGCCACCTCGCTCGGGAGGTATTTGGAGATGACCGTGTTGAGAAAAGGCTCCGGGTGGTAGCACTTGTAGTTCTCGGGCCAGTCCGTTAGGTTGACCCGTCCTTTGGCCTTGGTGTCCTCGATGAAAGCGTGAAGCTCGCAGGTGCAGTGGTACGGGTTGTTCCCGGCTCTCAGGTCAGAGAGTCCAGGCATGAGCTGGAATGATTCCTTGCTGATTAGACCAAAAGAATTCCCGTCCAACGCCAACCTGAACAGCGACGGGCTCTCCCACTTGGACGGGATGAACTTGATTTTGTTGTCGCTCAAAAGCAGCTCCTTCAGGTTGACGGCCTTCTCGAAGTATCTGACATTTAGCTGGTCTAGGTTGCACGAGGACAGGTCCAGGAAGTGCACGGTGGTGGGCAGACAATCGAGGCCTTCTGCGGTGAACTGGTTGTGGTGCGCGATGACTCTGGTGATGTTCTCCTGCCAGACGCAGCCTCGGCTGCTTTGGGCCGATCCCATCTGGTTGCGACTGAAGTCCAACACTTGCAGCCGGCGGAACTGCCTGGTCAGCGCCGACAAGTCTCTCAAGCTGACCAGCTCGTTGGTGCTCAGGTTGAAGGTGTGAAGGCTGCTCATGGAGCCCCTGTAGTCACACAGCTGGTTGAAGACGTAGTCGTCCCGTAGGCGGTTGTTGGAGACGTCCAGGACCTCCACGCCGTTCATCTCCACCCAGGCGTCGCAAGGCACAGAGTTGAAGTAGACGTAGCCGATGGACAGGCGCCTGATGTTGTTGAACCAACTAAAACGCCAGTCGAAACGCAGTATGTCGGGATTGCTGATGTACCTGAACGACATCGGGAACCGCACGGTTAGCGTTTTTGCCATCGACAAGTCCAGATTTGCTGAGCCGGCGCATCTTACCAGAGATCCAGCGTCTCCAGATGCAGGTTGGTGATGCTGGATTTGGCACCACTGTCGGTGAACGTGGGCGAGCGTGCAAAGTCAATGTACTGGAAGCGGACCCTCTTGATGGGAGCCTCTTGCAGATTGGTCAGGGCCATCCTCAAGAGGTTCTCGTTGAACTTTCCTCTGTGGAAGACCAACTGGTAGGCTGCGACACGGCTCAAACCCTGGAAGATGTCTTCGTCTCCCGTGTAGTACGAGAACTCAAAGAGGTTGCGGAATTGGATGGCGCCGAAGGTCTTGTCGGCGAGGTCTCGCAATATGTGACGGAGAACGCCAGGCCGCTGGTCGATGGCCATGTCGAAGCCTATCTGGGCAGTCTGGAGAATCCGCAGACTTCCAGGCTCATAGTAACTTAAATTGGAGGAGCATTTGATAGCGAACGTTTGTAACTTGATGTTCTTCAGTGAGTCAAAGTCTTCCTTCTTCAACCCCTCCACCAGAGGGCCACCCAAGGACAGAACCTGCAGTTTGGCCAGCCGTGAGAATCCCTCGGCCAATGTAGCGCGCTTGTAAAGGTTGTTGGACATGGAGAGAAACTTTAAGTTCAGCAGAGACGTCAGCACCGAGGCGGGAATCTCTCCCAGGGAGTTATTGAAGATGTTGAGATGTTCCAGCAGATCGTTGTTCTTGAACGCGTCGTCGTGGATACGCGAGATGTTGTTGAACTGCAGCTTGAGCACGCGGAGGCGAGGCAGATGCGAAAAGTCCTCTGAACGGATCGCTTGGAGTTTATTGTAGGATAAGTCGATGTCCTCCAGCGTGGATGGGAAATATCTCCACGGGACGCTCTCCAGCTGGCCGCCCAGGCAATTTGCCACGCGGCCCCCGTTGGAGAAGCGGCAGGGTACGTCTCCCGTGGTGCCGTTTAGCGTCGATGGACTCTGGGTTGGTGACGCGTGTCCTCCGTTGAAGACGCCACTGAGGACGATGAAGCTCCACAACATTGTGACTCACCTGGAGATGACATGCAAAAAAGCGCCCACCATCAGTGTGCAGAATCTTTTGGAGGGAAACCGCAATATAATACGATCTTATTAAATCGGGCCCCAAATGGATCGAACGGAATCACCCAGAGTGTAATATGGAAAATAATCGGATGGAGACAGTTCTAATAATCTTTGTTGGGCTAATGAATGTTTTAGTGCGTATTTTTCCTCTGTTGATTTGGAACGACCTGGAGTTGCCATGGTAACCCGCCTCATGTGTGCAATGCCTGTTGGCAAGATATGAGCTCTTGTTTATCCAGTTTCTTTTCCAACCACTTTCTGTTTTCATCTCCAGCATTTTTAGACCGCTTTGCCAGTTGGCGCGCATTTATCCATATTAAAAAAGAAAAAAATGTGTGGGGGGGAAAAATAATACTTTTAGAAAAATAGACTGGAGAAGAATTTGGCCTTGGCCTGGTTTGTTATTAACTTGCACGGCAGCAACAAGACTGATTCATCGGAAGGAAATTTTACACCTACCTATGCCGTTTATCAGAAGAGGGATTGGTCTGTCTTTATCTCAATGACACTTTGAAATTGCCGCACTTCCTTCAATGGACTGGGAGGTTGCGAGAAACTAGGTCACGTGGACCATTGTGTTGTTGTTTCCCGTCAAGTGGCTCGTGCACTGTGGCGAAATGTTAGGTCATGAAGTTCTCACTGAAGCTATAAAATGCTCCAGAGGAAATTATTTCCAACGCACCTACCCGGAAACGAGTTTTTATGACATTTTACTTACGTTTGTACGCTTAGTCCCACTAGAGGCCGCCAAAACGGACTGCTCCTTCTGAGGCCCACGAAAGACATAATCAATGAAAAAACTTTTTTTTTTTTTTTTTTTAAATTTGCTATACTATGTGGGACCATTTGAACTTTTTGTTGCACAAGCAGCATTTGTACTAGCTAACCTGCACGTGATACCTAACAGCATCCTGCTAATATCTTTAGCACCATCTATAAGCAACGGCGTGTCGTCCGCTCTTGTTATGATGTCAGGTTGGTTGGAATATTAGCGAGTCAAAGCTTGTCTTTTCTTGAGGTTTAGCTTTTAATGTTTTATTTTTTTTTAATTGGTGCTGGCAGCGTGCGAGTCGTTCTTGTTGCTCAATCCACCCGCCCGACGGATGATTGAAGAAGAGCTGACTCAGTCACAACCATTAATTCGTTTATTTATTTAGTTTTTTCAAAATACTTACAACTTTCGCCTTAAAGATTTTACTCTATTATATATTATATCAATGTCTTTTCCTAGACATTTTATTCTTCTTCGAATAAAAAAACAAAGATTTTCACAGCAATAAAATAAACGCTGGAAAAATTCGAATAAGTCACTTATTAGTCATTTATTTTGGACTAGCCCCGTCTTTGAGCCGCCTTATGGCTTGGAGCCACCAGTTGAGCAACACTACTCCGAATCACATGTGCATCCATCCATTCAACAACAACAAAAACTCAAATCATGATGTCGCCGATCGAGTTGCAGTAATTCCCGTGTAAAGTTAAACTCACCTTCTCCGACTCGGTCAGTTGCTTTCTCAGTTGCTTGTTTGAATCGGGGCAGTGTGTCAGAGCAGTTTGTATCTTTTGGCCGAGTTTACTCCCTTAAGTCCTCGCGCTCCCTCCTCCTCGTGTGTATTGTGTGTGTGGTGTTCAGGAATGTGGAACAGCCTCCAAAATGTGACTTGTTTTTTTTTTTTTCCCTCGCTCTGCTGACTTTACACAGACTATTGAAAAGTAGAAGTATTGCCTTGCAACACCCAAACGTGCTTTATTTTTGCTTTGGTGAGGAAAAGAATTGACTGATTGACAGAATAAAAAAGCCTCAAATAATCCATATGTTATTATGCTGATGTGATTGTGCATAGCAGAATAATTAGTGAGCAGCGTTGTATGTATAACACTATACACACATTAATAAGAATTTTTTTTAACACAATTGGTGGAGCAACAAATGTAGACTTACAGGCATATATTCTTTATCCTCTGCGAAGAACGGCTAATATTATAAAATAAATAATTTTGAGTTACAAACAATGTCGCAGAACAAATGATACATCAACACTCGCCCTGGTGACGCAGGCGTCCCATTTAAACTTCTAGATGTTAGTTTTCCGTGTGACTCATTTTGTTTTTCTCCCTCTCAGTGACACGTGTCTGCCAGCTTGTTTTGACGTCCATTTTATCGTTATCAGTTTTGACTCACGCATGCTTGGCTTACGTCTTCCATTGTTCTCATCTTTGTTTAAATAACTCACTGGTTCCTATTGCAGTTTACGCAGCATCAGCATGGTCAATATGAATACAAGGCATCTCTTTGTGAGAAACTTTGACATTCAACATGTACCGCATATTTCTTAATGAATATACTGTACTCCGTACCGGAATCAAATATTCGGGGGCAGGTACTGACGGGAAAGGTTGGGTGTGGATCATTAACCAGCCACGCTAAAGGTCAACGTGTTCTTCGTTCTGAGACGTCTGACCTTCATTGGCCTTTTCCTCCAGACTTGTTCACTTTAAACAAGCTCTTGTGTCGGAACGAAGAGTATTAAATGCGGGTCTGAGCAGCATGGCTCGGAAAATTGAATCGTATTTGTCTCGACAAACAGATAGCACAACATAGCAGAGCAGCCTCGTCGTATAGGGACATTCCTCCGAGGACAGAAATGTCGAAAATCTGGACCGAGAGGGTCATTAGTTTGAAAAGTACGTGGAAAAAATGTCCCATTAAAAAGGCCCCTGTCTAAATGGCTTTGATTTATCATCCGCAAAGTCCTAAAACCTGTCCCCCAAAGATTGCGACAGCAGGCAGCAAAACAAGTTTGTATGCAAAAAGGTCATTTTGCAGCAACACCTGGCAGCAACAACCAAACAACCTATTGTGACCACCCCCGGCCGGGCGGGCGACACACCTAATGGAAACAAAGACGAAGATTCCCGCTCTACAATTTAGCCCTAATGAAGCCTTTTGAATTAACGTTAAGCAACATCAGGCACATCTCGTACTGGAAAACAACTTCAATTGAGGATAAGCACTTCGGCCCATAAATAAATGAATAATAGAAAAGATCGACATGAATAAAAGATAAGATCGACTCGTGGCGCAACAGCTTTTCAAAGCTGTTTGTCTTTGGAAAGTACCTCGAACTTCCTTTGGCAAAAAAATGTGCCGGATTGATGTGATTCTTGCCGGCAGAGGGTGATGAAATACCGCCGATGCTAGAAGCCTTTAACCGTTTTGTAACCTTAGCAGTTGCCACACAGTCCGCCCTCACGCCGGGCTCACGTTGGCCGCGATCATCACATGAGAAAAGGTCGATGTTTGACCTAAGTTACTGTTGTTGATAATTGGGTAAGAGGGGAGATGATATGGGGCAGAAATTGGTTCCCAGTTTTAAAATCTAATGTTGTTCGAGCTCGCTAGCTAGCTCACGAGCTATAGCTAGCAAAATAGCTAGCTAGCTATAAATCAATATAGCTCCGTAAATGGAATTGTAAAAAAACTAAAGGTCACTTAAAGTTCTCATTCAGGGTGTTGTCAAGTAAAGAACATCTTTTTGTTTATAGTGTAGTCACATTTTATTAATTTTCACCGCACATGTCGAGGTTAACACATGTCAATAAGGATTTGTTACATGAATATCTATTGCACCAGATATGACCTTTTAAAAATAATAGCATTATTAATATATTATGATGAACATGAGTACCGTAGAAAGAGTTGGACACAAAAAAAAAAACAAGACAGCGGGCACGTTTCATGTACATCACTCGAGACCTCAGAGAAATACGACAGCGAGCCACCTCATCCGCATAAACACGCCCCTAAAAGCAACGTAACAAAGATGGCGGGCCGGAGTTCCGATAAGGCAGCCATTTCAAGATGCTTGGAATCCAATTCTGACGCTAGCAGTAACCAAAGCAACAAATGTGGTTGAGCTAATCTGTTTGTTGAGTTTGTATTTGGACCACATGCAGGTAGGTCCCGACTACTTCCGAGTTGCCAGGTCGCGATATGCTGGAATGCAGCACTGAGACTTCGTGGCTATAAAGAAGCTTGTATCAAAAAGCTTAGGTTGAAGGTAGTCGTCAGGCAGATACGTGACGCGGGTAGCCGGAGGTGGGAATAAGTCCAAAATAATTCTGAAATCTGAAACTCCACATTTGAAGCAAATCTCAAATTATTGTGGCAAAAATCGAGTTGAATTTCTTGCTTCATGAGGTGGCCGCCGCTGCACCGGTTAGTTGCCAGGTTTGTGCGCACTACATACAAAAATTTACTTTTCTTGTCACATCATCACGAAATGCAAATTTCTTTAAAAAAAAAAAAAAAACGTAAACAGACAAGTCATGTAGTTCAAGTCGGTTTTTCATATTTGGGCAGGCAAGTCCCAAGTTCTAGAATTAGCAACTTAAAAACCCTGTAAAGTGAAAATAAATGTTGTTTAAATGTGACACAACCAAGGGGAATGTTATTAAAAAAAACATGCCAAATTTTGATGATTTAAAGCAAAAAGTATTTCAAATGAGAATTCAAAATGCATTTCTGAGGAATGTGCAAAAACTCACTCCGCCCTAAAATGGCTTCTATCTTGTGGAGAATCTTTTTTTAGTCGGGGGGCTTGTCAGTCACATCACCTCCCTGCTCAGGAATTTAAATAATAACTCTGAGCTATGAATTGTGGCGTGCAGGGAAGATGCATTTATGGAATGTAGGGATAGCTAGCAAGCTAGCAGTATGCTGTCATGCTAGCAAAAGCTGCCAGATAACCATTTCGGTAAACAAAGGTGCTTAAGCTTTTCCTGGGCCTTTTTCTTAATCCACTTTACAGGGTTTTTAAGTTTGACTCAAGTCAAGTCATTAGACTCAAGTCCTCCCCCAGCCTGCAGCCATTTGATTGGATTAACACAGTTATGGTTTACATGCATTAAAAGGCAGAAAATGTTGACGATGTTGGCTCAATGCAGCTTTTTACCATTCGACCTCCTTTTAAATGCTTTCGATATCGTCGCCGCACCGCCAGCGAGCAGAGGAAAGGAAATACGGCCGTCTCAATTCGCACTGCTCGTAATCTCAAATAAATGTAGAGCGCAGCGAGCCGGCTCCTAATTAGCTATTAATGACAGCCGGGCCGCAGCGGACGACACGACACGACCAAATGATAATTTGTCGGCGCTCTGGAGAACATTCTAATCCGCTACACGACTCTTCAGTCAGAGACGTAATGTTCTTTCAAGCTCAACGTAAAGTCGGAGCCGAACGTACGTGAAGCTTCTGTCCAGGGACTAGCACGTTTGTTTGTTTTTTTTTTATCGCAGCTTTAAAACCAGTAAGAGAAACTGAACAGTTATATATCACATTCCAACTATGCCGTTTTAAAAAGAAACTCAAAGCATCGAGACAAACGCTCACGTAAAGAGGCAGCAATGGTAGAAATCAGCACTGCAGGCAGCAATAAAATACAGAACATCACAAATCGAAACACAAGCCTTTTTTTTTTTTTCCTCCTGGTAAAAATGTTGCCCTTATAACGAGGTTTGCGTAAAATCACTATTTTCGACACCTTGATCACAACTTTGCGTTGTGTCGCGCAGAACCCTTCATCTTAGTTTGAAAGGGTTCGGCGATGATTTTGTTCGACTTAGTGTATTTTTCGGACACGCCGGCCGATCTGGAAAACGGACTTTTGGTTTTCGTCATCCATAGGCGCACCAAATATATTTAGCGCCTTTCTGCTCTTGCTAACTTTGCAAAGGCGTTTTCGCACTTGATGTAGTCAAAGATGCGAGCAAGGTGTCATATCTGATGGCGTCTTGTTAAAAAAGATGCTGCAAAAAAAAAAAAAAAAAACGCCCTTGTCTGAAGAGGAGGTGCTGAGACACAGTGATGGTCGGCAACGAGCTCTCGCTCATCCTCGTGACTTCCTGTCCAAAAAATAGATGACTCTTCCTCCCAGCGATGTTGCCCGAGTCCCAGCGATCGCACTCGATTTGCACAGACTGCAAAATTGTGCTTAGGAGTTGATGTCCCAGAAGTATTAAGGCTTTAAAAATCTTTTTTTTTTCTTCTTGAAAACTACCAATGAGATGTGATGCAAGATGTCTGATATAAGAGCAGTCGTAAAGCTTCACATATCCACAAAGAAGCACAATCTAAGTCAAAATATCAAAAGAAACCATCATAAAGAATCGGCCTGGCATCGATGTTTTGTTTTCAACCCCGTCGGATATGTTTAGTTAGTGCGAGAGGGATGGTTCACAAAGAGTCGTCATCGGCGCCGGTACTAAATGTAGGCGGGACCGCATAGCGATTAAAATCTGCAAGTCGTTAGCAAAAAGCTGAATTTTAGATGATGTCACAAATGGTGACCCTGGATTAAGTATCGTTTGAAGATGGAAGAAAAATTCCATTTTAAGAGTTTTGGGTACTGATTCTAATGTGACCAAATGGGGTTCCCCGACTTTTGCGGTCCAAGGATTCCTTACAAAGATACATTTTCCCCAAAGGACCTTCTCATCATCCAAATGAAACCAAACGACCATGCGTGATGTTTTGTGAGCCAAACCTCCCGTATATCCTTTTACTTGGAGTCATTAAGGATACGTGGTTAGCGCTAGCCACGGTTAATGAAGCCAAACGGCGGCCACGGCCAGCAGCAGCGACGGCCCGATGGTCTTGGCCAGCGAGGCGGCCAGCAGCCGGCCGTGGTTGACCACCTTGAACGAGATGACCTCCACCTTGAAGCCGTCCTCGGTGGCCATGCAACGGAAGACGCCGTCCCTCAGGGGCGTGTCCAGCGCCGGCCCCAGGACGCAGAAGTCGCCGGAGAAGAGGCAGGGGTAGTTCTTGACGCAGTTGTCCTTCTCCCAGCGGTAGGTGGCGTGGAAGGAACGCACCGGGCAGGGCAGGAAGATGGAGGTGTTGGATGGCACCAACACTTCTTTGGGGGAGGTGCGACGCAGCTTGAGGGCTGTTGGAAGAAACATGCTCTATGCTCACTTGCTGGCCATGGTTTAACCTATGAGTCATTAAGTGTGAAATCACCAGAGGTGGGAGGAAAAGTTTGTCAACTTTCGAGGCTTAACCTTTGAAAAGTCGAGTCCCCGTCGAATTTTAAGCAAGTCGTGGGAAGTCATTCCTAGGGTCGAATCGTAAATTAAAGTCATTCTGTGACGTAACTCATTTCGAATGACCATCCCTGAACTCCCTGACAGCTAAACACTTCCGGAATGTCAATTAAAAAAAAAAAAACATTTGAGTCCTTATCACCTAAAAACAGAAGTCATATTTTCCTCTTTAGCTGGAGCAATGCTCTATTTGTAAGAACAGCTCATTAATTGCTTTGCTGTTTCTGAACGGGTTTTGCTTTTTTTTGGGCCTAATAAAGTCATTGAGTTGAAGAAACGGCTGTAAAGCAATTAAAGCGCCTTGGCTGCATAAATACAAAGACTCCGCCAGTCACAGAGGCTGCACTGCGTCAATTTCCAACGCGGGAGACCAAACACTGTCAATAAAAGTGACTTGTTAAACTGTAAAATCAGAACAACACGCTGTTTATGCGACAAAAAAACGCGGGGAGATAAAAGACCCATTTCTGAGAAGTGACAACACTCGTCATTGATGTCAACGAGTCCACACTGTGTTTCTGGCAGATGCTTGTCTCCAGTTGCATTCTGGACTCTGAACTTGACCCGATCCCGCCTGCATGTTTTTAGGACTCAGCTCAATTATGCGATACTCATCTTTGGCCCGCCGGTTTAATTAAGATACAGAGAGAGCAGATAAGAAAAAAAAAAGGGCTCACCAGCAGCCTCCCCGCAAACCGACGAATTGGATTGGTCCAGATTCTGAATCAGCGACCTGTTCCGAGAGAACACACAAAGGACAGATTGCTTTAAAAGGCTCTCGGAATGTAATTAGTAGCCTTGCGAGTGTTCTTTAGAAGCAGCAAGACACTCCTGAATTGCTGCATGGACATTTTACGGAGTCAAACCATTAAGGACCGACCGCTGTACGGGTTTGAGTGTGCCAACATACCCAGACGTGACGTTATATCCCGGCGGGATGGCGATGCACCTCCTCCTGGCCTTGTCCCAGCCGCAATACGGATCCCGGGAGAGGATGCATTCGCGGCACGTGTCGCCATAGCGACCGCAGTCGGCCAGCGGCAGTCGCTGGACCTCCATCGCCGTGGCAATGTATAAGTGACCCTACGGCGAAAGCGCCCCCACCTTTTACATCCAATCGCTTTGCAATTCATTGCTTTTTTTTCCAATCTAGGTAAGAGCCGTCTTGTTTTCAGACGGGGCTCCGTAGTCTGGTTTTAGCGGCAGCTTTGTGAAATCTATAACGGAATAGCAAGTAGCCTCATCCATCTCTGGAAGAGCATAAAATATTGATTCACAAGATAGCAGAGTGCCCCCTACGTACCTTTTGGGGGTTGATGGCCATGTTGAGGACAGGCCCCTCATTGCGGAACATGGAGTACTGGGAGATGATAAACACCCCTTCGCTGCTATGAAGAACTTTGAGGACCTTTCCTTGTTCTGTTGGCGAAGAGAAAGCAGACGGAACTTTTGGAACATTTCCATTCGTAGGTGGCTGCCGGGTCAGAAAGAATAAAGAAGCGCACCTACGCGTTCACATTTTTTACATCTAAATGTTCAACCAACCATCGAATAGTTTGCTAGCTCAAGGCTAAGACATAACGCACAGCTAGCATACAGCGTACAACCGCTACGCTAACACCACCTCCCTGAAATGCCGCAACAGAGACAGAAATTGGCCTAGTTTCTCGCAAAAACGTAGATTAGAGCCGAAGCATTTGAGTTGGAGCGGTCTGCGTGAAGAATCCCAGAGGGAATATTTGTGTAATCTGTCCTTTTTTCGCCCCGTCGCTTCTTTCTTTCATTCGACAATGAGGCCTTTCATCACGTTCCCAGCCTGAGCTGTCCTAACTTTTTTTTCTCCCTCAAACTTCAAAAACTCTTTTGTCAAAGATAAGGTTTGGGAACGCTCGTTTTATCCGGTTTTATTCTATTTCCGGCTCTGTTATCAAGATAGTGGATCAGCAGCATCAGACGGGGGGTGAAAACGGGTGACAGTGCAGAACTTCACTTGAGCTGCTGAGTGGACACATTGGGTTTAGTCGAGCAACAGTCTTTATTTGAAAGCTTGCACTCTTGGAGAAAAAGCCCAAAAGTTACATTGGGGGTTTAAGATCGGGCAGGCACTTCAACTCTTTGAGAAATTCAAACGACAACGGCGCTTCGGTTGTGAGGATAATCTCGCATAGATTAGAAACAAACATTTTCATATGATTCTAAATCCTCCCAATGAACGGCCCCCTTGTGGCCAATAACTCCTCACTAATACACTTTTGGATCTCTCTTTTGTAACCGTATAAAGCCATGCTTTTTGCAACATTTGGACACAAGCTGATTTTTTAGCCTCCGTCGTTGAACCGACCCGTGAAATTCGCCAGCGTTGATGATTCTAAATCGGTTCGTCCGTGCGTGGACATGTCAAAAAGCTTTTTGAAAGTTTCGATTTTCGTTCTTCCCAGTTGCCCGTCGACGTTGATTGAATTTGGCGTCATCCTCTTTCCAACAGTGTGACTTCTTGCCCGCCGATTCAATTTCTCGCACGTTGGGTCGTTTCCCTCGTAGACCATCTCGAGCTGCTGTGAAAGGCACAGCGAGGTGACTTGTTTTTCCCCATCAGGTTGTCTCCCTCGCTGCCACACTTCATTCCGCCGACAGCAAATTGTTTTCCCGTCGGCTATTTTTAGCCCGTCTCTCATATTGGACTGACGGCGCTGTGAAATTTGCTTGCGGACTCTTAAGCCGATAGATGTGACATCTCCCGTGTACACCCGGAGCGGCGGGAGAGTCATGCACACATATGACTTGTCATTGTTGCCATGGTGATCTCCCTCAGGCGCTAGGCAATTTTGTCGGTCCGTCTCAGAGCCGCGGCGGCTGCGTGACGTGCATGTTTGATCACGTCCAAATCAAATATCAGCGTGCTCGTGGTACCGAAAGATGATGAATGCCATGGACAAGAACTGACTTCAGAAGAACTGCTTTGTTCTTCCCAAATTTGTGCTTTTCTGGTCAAATATGGATCTGGTCGAATTTTGTCTTGAGCTAGTCCAAACTGACTCCAGCTCAATGCGAAAGGGGCGACGTTACCTGTTCCAAGGTAAAGAACACTGTAGTGCTCATCGTTGACGGCCAGGACGATGTCGGCGACGGTGTGCGTGATTTGGTCGTCCGTCGGCAGGTCCAGCGGGGCCACGCCCACCGGCCGGATCACGTCTTCGATCTCCGGGTGATATCGGATCACGGCCAGGTTTTTCTGGTCATTCTGACTGGCTGCCGAGGAATTCTTTCGAACGCACTGCGAGGAGACCAAAACGGAATCAGAATCGACTCGCGAGTGCCGGAACCGCGTACGCTTACCATGCCGGGTCGATTTCCAATGAAGGAGTTGCTGTAGCCTTTCAGCTTGGACGTGGAGAAGGCCTGGTCGATGTCTTCTATGGAGTAGGCGCAGATCACAGTTCTGCCCCTGGAAGAGAAGGTCCGAAACATGAAAGACGGCCTGATTGACAGATGATCAAATATACAAGAGATTGGATTCACGTCGGTGCTCACCAGGCGTTGGAGAAGAGGCCGTACATTACGCCGGCCCGCTTGTCCTGCGCGGTCAGAACCACCGCCTGCTTCATTCGGTTGTACTGCTGCTGAGTGTTTCCGGCACCGCACATGACCCGCGCCTTCATGAAGGTGGTCCACGAGTCGGCCAGCAGGTGTTTGATCCCGCCCTCGTCCACCTGTGGAACAAGAACATTGATCCAAAAAAATGTCTCCTCTTGATCCAAAATGTCGTTCCGGAATATTACCGTGCAGATACGTCCGATGCGGGCCCGGTACGGCTCCTCGTCCACTCGGGCGGTCTTGTTGACCTCGCTGAAGAAAAAATAGATCTCTTCCTTGTACTTGAGGGAAGACGGGATGATGGCGGCTCCGGCAAACTGAGGGTCTGAGATGATATAAACGTCACGTGCGGGATCTTGGACCAGCACTTGTCCTCCTACTTACTCAGCAACCAAACCATTTCCGTTTTCAGGAGCTTCTGGGGCCCAAAGGTCCGACGTATGGAGCCGACGTGACCGCTCACCGCCGACATGGCCGAATACAGGCTCCCATCTGAGAGCAGAAGCGCATCAGCAGGTAAGCAAAGGCCAAAATGGAGCCTGATGGATGATGGAGGGAAAATGTGGATGCAGAGACAGAACATTAAACACAGAAGCCCCCGGGGGGATGAACGCAGTCAAGATGAAGGCGATGAAGGCGAAACATAGCCACCGACACTCCTTTTCAGTTTCCATAGCGATCGTCACTAAACCAGGAATAATTAAGTCCCCTTTCATTCAAACCGCAATTTTTTTTTTTTTTGCATATCAGAAAGGTTAAATCTCATTGAATTTGACCTAAACGCTCGCCTCAAAAACTCACTCGGATCCCTACAGAGGGAAAATAAAGGTCTTCTCAATTCCAAACACCACAGACTCGACTGAGGAGTTGCGTTCTGTGACCAAGCTTGTAAGTCAATCAGAATACCAAATCAATAGTCCCCTTTGAGATGAATTGAAAGGAAATCCTCCAGACACATCTCTACTCTGCATGCATATTTCATGCTTGATGTCAATGCTTTCATTTGACTTCTCCCGTCTTTCTGGCGTCTTCTCCTCCAGTCGGCCATTTTAAAAATGACTTTGAACTCGCGTCGCCGGACCTTTTACAAAGTCCAGCCGATGAAGACCACATGACACATATCGCAAATGGTGTCATAGCGGTTAGCCTCGCTAGCATCTGGTTAGTCCTAAAATATTCATACCGGCGCTACCTGGGGACCGGCGGCGAGGAACGAGGGCAGCGACGCAAAAGTGGAACTCCGTTTTCGTAGTACACGAGCGTTCGAATCTCGTTCAGTTAATACGATGAAAATGAGAAGCGAGGAAAGAAAAATATGTCGACCTTGCGAGACTGATGAGGAACAGCTGCTCTTTATTCGCTCCAGTGGATGAACAGAAATGGTTTTCTATGCGGCCGTGACGTCGGCGGCGTTCGCTTGCCCGGTACGGCGCACACGGGTCGGTTTACCTGCGGGCAGGGTGATGGACTTCTGCGAAGGGTACGGCGGGGAGATGTCGGAGGGCGACCCGATGGGCCCCACCCCCTGGATGTCGGTCAGCACTGTCTCGTTAACCTGCGTGCACACGTCATCGGCAGGTTGCGACAGAAATACAGCGAGACTGGAAGGGTCACTGAAAGGCGTGGAAGCGGACGTCCTCGGGAAATTTGTTTTCGATCCACGTCACGGCGCTTACCAGCATCCAGCAGCGAGGACTGCCGGCGTTTGTCCCGCACACGATGAAGGTGTCGTTGACTTTCTCAATGACCGTGATGAAGTTGTCGCACTCCAGCTGCGAGGCAAACGGACAAACGCGAGTGAAGACCACGACGGCAAGTCTGAAGATAGGCCGGGATTCAAACATGAAGATGAGATCGGATGGACCTCCCTTTTCTTTGGAACTCATCCGTTCATTGCGAAATGGATTTTGTGTTTGACTCAAGCCGTCATCCTGAAGACAGACAGCGGGACGCCCCTCGTCTTCCCCCGACTCATCTCATCACAAAACTGCAAATCACGCTCCGACACCTCCACCGCCTCAGACTGAATTTATTTAACTCGTGCTAGAATCCAAATAACACGGTCAGCAAAGGATGCCCTCGCGAAAAGCAAGTTGAGAGCTTCAAAATAACACCCATGACATCATCAACTATCACGGCCTTGGTGTTGATGAGAAAAAAAAACCTCAGCTCCCACAAATCTGGAAGACTGGAAAGTTCTGATGATGAAGATGCACTTTGAAGCCTGGAGGAGAAGAGCGAGCGCTTTTACCTCAAGAGGCGCCGCCTTGGCCTTGCAGGTGTCGATGGCGGTCTGGTCCGACGGTGCCGGGATCTGTCGGAAGGATTAGCGAGGTGCGCTAGTTAGCATCTGTGTGTGCTAATTGACGAGTTTTAGTTGACCAAATTATAAAATCGGGCTTCTGAACATCATCGTAGTCCTCGTTAGCATGCCAATTCTGAACTTGTTGGAATTGATTTCATATTCACAACATCATGAATGAATAAATAAATAAATATGCGCGGATTAGCTTACCTGCACGTCGCGTACGCCGCGGTTGCTAAAGGTGAGCACGTAGATGATGGCTTGGCCGCCCACGTAGAGCGTGTCGCTGCCTTCCTGGTGATACATGCTAATGTAGTTCTCGGGTTTGTCAAAGTGGAAGCGAGACGGTTCTGTTGGGGGGGGAGATAAATATTCAACGATCATTTTGAGCGCTGTAAATGATGATTTGCGATTTACATGCTGAATAATTCCCGTTTTTAAATGAACCCTTGAAAGAAGATAAGCAGGAGAATGAATGTTGGGAGCTGTCATGATTGCCGTGCTCATTAAAAATGTACAATGGTACAATTGCGCCAGGTCCTTACCGGAATCTTTCAGCGTTTAATGAGATTCTCAAGGGGGGAAAAAACGTAATTACACTAGGAGGGCCACAAAGACAAATATCTTTATAAGCAAGTAATGTAACAAGGGAAATTCATCGTGGCTACAAAATTTTGGCCTAGAAATAGTTCAGCGATAACATTCGTGAGTCCAACCAAGAACCCATCGGAGGCTCTGCAATAAAATCATTCCGTAAATGTGTCCATCACTTTAATATATGATACGGACATATATGGTCCAATATTGATCATGTGTCCAGATAAACCAAATAATAAAGCATGCTTTATTTCCGTGAACGTTTCAGCAGCGACAGACTTCATTGATCTGCTCGGATCGCATATCCCAAATGATCTTCCCCCGTTAAAACGAATGCAAAAGCCATTCATCTGTTCCAGTCCCTTCAAAATCTCCCAAAAAATTTGGGGCAGAGGATAAAGAATACATGCCTCTGTGGATTGTGTAATTGTCTGCCTACATGTGTTGCTGCACCACGACACAATATATTGTGTTTAAAGTTGAAATGGGAATGGCAGTAAGCAGCTTCAAGCGAGCACTTGGTTTCTTTTTTGGAAGAATTACATATCTTCATCTTCATATCTTTCATAAAGCAATGTAAATATTCATCTGACCGCCTCCTCAGCTGGTCGAGTGAGGACACGTGAGGACTTGACGCCTCTGTAAGCTCCTCACAGCTCCTTCTAAATGCTTCACCTTGTTGTCTGCCCGTCTGGTGGAATTGTGCACTGTGTGTGTGTGTGTGTGTGTGTGTGTGCGCAAGCTCTGCATCGCAATGAATGCCGACTGCCTTGTACGTCATCTTTAGTACCGTATTTGTCCACGCTCATTTTATGATTGGGGGAGGTAGATGATCCAGAAAATCCAGATCCAGCCCACACACATCACCCTCACCACCTCCATCAGAGATTAGCAGGATGTGTGAGGTGTAAAAATGTGTGAGTGGAATAAATAACGACAAAGGGGATGGGGGGGGGGGGGGGGGGGCTCCATACAATCCTTCTCCCCTCCTCCACACACACACACACATGTACACAGATGGGCGTGCACGTGCACTTAGTGTTATTTTATGGCTGGCGTTGGTTGCTGCAGCCGCTTGGCCGGTCCCCGCATTGCAGCCCCGCAAGGACGCGGGAACAGCGCGCCGCCTCCACACGGCCATATTTCACGTCAAGGGTGCAGCCTTGTGTGTGTGTGTGCGTGTGTGTGTGCGCACGCGCCTGTGATTGACAGGCGTCTCGGTGCGCTAATTGTAAAAGCGCGCACGAAGCTGCCCGCGTGCCGCTTGAGGTTAGCTCCAACCTCAAGCAAATCTTCACAAGCTTCCTCACGTCGATATTGTTTTTTCCTGATTATTTTGTCCAGCATTTAATTCATTTAATTGACTTAGAAGCAGCTGGGGGGAGGGGACATGTTAAGAACTAATCCATTTGCCGCCGCCGGGCATCCAAACTCATTTGGTGGATAAAACGATTCAAAAGTGGGATTAATGCTTTTCAATAAGAACAATACAGCCGTGCTTACCGTGCACCACAAATTTCAGCCTGGCCGGCTTTGCCATCACAGCCGCGCCAAAAATCCCCGCGAGGAGGAGGAGGAGGAGGACGTGATGATGGAGCGCGCTCATCTTCATGCTCATCGTCGATAAAAGGACACCTCCAAAAATGGAGAGGAATGATGAAAAAAATCACAATCCCAGGCTTGGAATCGCTCCTCGGTGTTAGCTTCCTTCCTTTAGCGGGTCTCAGTGGCCGACGCTTGCGCGCTGCTGCCGGCTGATGACTTGGATGAGTGGTGCCGAGATGAAGAAGAGGAAGCTCCACCTCGCAGAAGCTTGGCAACAATTGGCTGCAACACACACACGGACACACACATGCACACACTACCTGTTGATAAGCTTTTAACGCATTGGTCAAACTGCAAATTGCCCCAAAACGTCATCAAGAAATGTAATTTGCACATATTAAAAGTTGAGCTAATAATCATGTGGTGTATGTATATATGCCTGCTGTTGTAGATATAATTTTTTTTTAACACTAACGGTGATGTC
The DNA here is from genome assembly GCF_059516105.1 of Syngnathus floridae. NCBI lineage: Eukaryota > Metazoa > Chordata > Actinopteri > Syngnathiformes > Syngnathidae > Syngnathus > Syngnathus floridae. The sequence continues at coordinate 1,545,835 of NC_142422.1, read as the reverse complement.
ATAGCAGCGAGGTCAAATGCATTCTATTGTGAATTAATTCATATTTTGCTGTTGTTGCAGTGACAAAATCAAGCGTTTTCTTCTCCTGGAGGCTCTGCAACAAATCTGAGGAAGATCTCCTGACAGGTAGAACATATTTGGATTGTCATTATTGGGGATGGAATATATAATTCATGTTTTTAAAAAAAAAAAAAAGGAGGGGGCTATGACCTCATTTGGGCTCATAATTGGATGTGATCATTTGAGCCACTAGATGGCAGCAGCATCAACATTTTGATGATTACGTTGAGTCCCTTTCCTCTGATTGGTTACTCAATTAGTTTTGCTCTTTAGAAAAGAGTCATTTTGATTCCCAACCAAAGAAGACACCATTTGAATGATTAAGTGTGTTACATAGTATTATTGGACAAATAATTAGTGCACGGATATGTACATTTATAATCACACACTTTGCATCGTGTACTTTCGATTTATTCTTCTCATTTGGGTCATCTTTTGCAAATCGTCCCCGTGGCCCGGGTGTAACCCGACGGGGGCGCCGGTGAGGTCGTGCGTGTAGCCACTCTGAACCCTCGGACGCGGCGTCCAATGGAAGCTAGTGGTCGTATTAAAATAGGCGATTCACGCGGACCGGCAGACAGACCTATGGAACAGATTGAGACAGTTGAGAGGTAATCCAAAGGGTTTTAAATCCCTACTCCTGCACGTGATTATAGGATGTTTTTCATTTTTCTAGATTATTACTGCCCGGGGCATGAACGTGCTCTCGGGCTGGTGCCTCGAAATATGAGCTCAAAAGACAAAAATAGTCCTCAGTAAACTTAGTAATAGAATGTGTCGAATCCAAAAGTTTTTTTTTTTTTGCTTCGGTTCAGTGAACTTTGTGCTGCTCTTTTTCGTATGAGCGCTTTGGTCACTAGAGGGCAGCACGCGGATATATTGAAGATGGTCAGATTAGTTGTTTTGAGAGAAGATAAAGAATATATGCCTGTGGCTATTATATTACCTGTTCACTAGCTCATCAATGATGTTTCCCATTATAGTTAGCATTAAGCTAGGAGACACGACGTGTAAATCTCTATGTCCAGTTTGACAGTGAAATGAATTTTTACATACTATAGATAATATGAAGTATCTCCTTACATAACACATGAAACCTACGAAGTATAAGTCCCGTAAACATCCACAAATGGTCTTACAATCCTTGCTGTTGTGTTGCTTTACAAGCAGGCCACTTTGGGTCTCTGTTCCAAGTCCTCCGAGTGCAGATTAAGTGCTTTGCTTATGTAAGCGGGTGTGCTTCCCTTTGTCACTAACAACAAAACAATCTCACTGCAGGAAGATTTGCTTTTAAGATGATTAGATCTGATTATTTTTTTTCTTTCTTTCTTTTTTTTTTTTTTTTAAAATCTGCTGTTGGGCAACAACAAGAAGGCAAGGCAGGAAACACACGTGTCAGATTGAAACATTAGACTTTAATAGCCATAAAGAGGATTTATTAAGGAAAAGTTTTAATGTTTTGGAGACACATGGGTGCCTTTTTAGCCATCAAGTGTGAAATTGAAATTGATCAAGCAAGTACAAGGTTGCCTTGAGATGCAACTTGAAGTATCCCAAATCCTCCTTTTCCATTGAAATGAATAGAGAATACAATTAATCTGTTCCTGCCTGCCCCTAAAACCATTAAAAAAATGTCTCTTTTTAAATTGAAAAATAAAACTTTTATGTTATGAAAACATACAACAATGAGAAGTAAAAAAAATTATAGTAAAAATAATGATGAAATAATAAAAATGCTGAACCATCTCTGCCAAAACCAATCGATTCCTATATGAATTTTCACCACAACAATTCGAGACGGCTTGAAATGAATTATACACTTGTGAAAAAAAACACCACTTGTGGATTGTTAAAGCATTTAATTGTTGTCACACATCAAAAGTAATTGTCAGGCTGATGACAAAATGTTAGCCTAATAGCATACAGTATTTGCCTTTGCAGAATAAAATGACCTGGATGATTGAGAATCTACACTGACAATTTATAGCAAGCAGGGTAATAAAAGTAAAATACCGACGCACTCATGCTATTAGGCTAACCAGCACGCGCACACTAAAGACCTTAATATTTACAAAATGGTCAAACTTCAGAGCATATTCTCGTCTACAATGAAATAAGCGAGGCACGTATTCTCCAGTGTGGCGCAGGTACAAAAACAAAAAAAAGTACGAAAAAAGATCCTGACAAATCTGCTTAAGCTTCGAACGGTAAAGGGCACATTCTTATCTACAGGAAGCATCAGAGCCGCTAATCTACTCCACCTAGAGTATTTATTACTTTTTCTTTTTCTGCCTGCTGTTCACAGTGAGCATGTCTATTCGTATTGGCAATGAAAACGTTACAAAATGGCCGCTGAAACAAGCACTTGAAAGCTGTTGTAGAGCCAGAAGCATTTGCTTCTGAGGAAGAGAGATTGATGAAATGTTTATTGGTTAAGATGAAAAAAAGAAATTATTTTGCTTTTACAACAAAAGTGAATTTCTCACGTTAACGTTTAGACTCATTTTCTCAACACTATGGCGATTAGGGATAGACGAGTCGGTTGGTCGTTGCGTTTAATTTGTCGTCGCTTTACGAGGGGAGTGTTTCACCTGTGAGGAGTCGCTGGACCCGAAAGAAACCCTTGCTCTTAAGTTAGGACAAGTCCAGGAAAGTGTCTCTGAAAGATGTCCCAGAGGTCCTCGAAGCGGTGAGGCTTCGCTGGCTTTAAATGAGTTTCATGGTGAACCTGCCGCCGTCGCCGCCGTCCCCTCCGCCGCCCATGGAGGAGCGAGGAACAAAGTCGATGGTGGCCGTGTGCTTGATCTGCCCTTTGCTCTGGCTCCAAAAGAACATGAAGATGAAGCAGATGGCCACCGAGCTGAGGAAGGACAGGAAACCCATGGTGGTGGCGATGATCAGCGTCTTGGCGTCAAAGGGGTACGGCTTTGCCTGCTGGGCCGAGGAGTTGGTGGCTTGAGGGATCAGGGGCTCTTCTAACCAGTCCTCCTCTGGGAAGAAGGGGATGGTCTGGTTACGCTGGCCCCCCTTCACGTAGAGGCCGACCGTGATGCTGTCGTTGCCGGCGGCGTTGCCCGCGAGGCACTGATAGGTGCCGCTGTCGTGGACCTGCGCGAACCGCACCTCCAGGGTACCGTTGGGCAAAGCTCTGATCCTTCCCGCCGGAGAAATCACGTTCCTGTGGGATGAGATCCAAGTGATGGACGGTGCCGGATCCCCATCCGCCTTGCAGGTGAAAAGAACGGTGGTGCCGTCCTCCACCCTGGCTTCCTGCGGCCTACGGTCCAGGATTCGAGCGGGCCGGCAGGTGAAGACCCTTGTCAGCTCCTTTTCGGAAAAGTCCCTAAATTCTCGCTGCTTCGCTGCGTCGTGGGACGAGCACGTGGGTTGCCGTCCGTCAAAGTTCAAGCGTAATCGCCGACGGACCACCCAGAGCAGACGGCAGTCGCAGGACAGGGGATTCCCATCCAACCTCAGCACCTGAAGGTTCCCCACTGAGTGCAAGGTGCTCTCCTCTAAAGTCGTCAGCTGGTTTGATGTCAAGTTGAGCATTCGGAGCGAGGCGAGACCCTTGAAGGCCCCCGGCTCCACTCGCAGCAGGTTCCCGCCGGCTAGATGTAACTCTTGGAGTCTTTGGAGGTCCCGTAACAGATTCCCTTGAACAACAGTGATGGGGTTGTAGGACAGGTCCAGGAAACGCAGGTAGGCCAGGTGACGCAGAGCTGAGTACGGCACCGTGCTGAGGTTGCAGCTGCTGATGACCAGAGCGGTCAGGTTGAGTCCGGTCAAGCTGTTGCCGGCGACCGTGTCCAGTGAGGGCCAGTTGGCCAGGATCAGGGTGTGCAGCCGGTGCAGTCGGCGGAAAGCATTGTTAGGCAGCGTCGTAATGGTGAGGCGCAGCATGCGAAGGTACGTGAGGCTCTGCAGGTGAGACAACGCCTCGGTGGGAATGGACGTCAAATTACTACGATTGATGTTGAGCTCCTGCAAACTCTGCAAACCAAAGAAAGCTCGCTGGGAAATGAACACCAAGTCGTTCTCGTCGGCGTCCAGCGTCTGCAGATTCACCGTCTCTCTGAAGGTGTAGTCCAGGAAAACCAGAATCTCATTATGGCTCAGATCGAGATATCGTAGACCGGACAGGCCGGAGAAAACACCCACGGGGAGGATCTTGAGCCGATTATTCTTAATCCGAAGCGTCCTGAGATTCTGTAGCCCCTGAAAAGCTTCCACCTCAATCATGGAGATCATATTGTCACTGAGGTCCAGATCTTGAAGTTCATGGAGGCCAGAGAACTGGCGACGCCCCACCGTCCGAATTTTGTTGTAGGTTAAATCCAAATGCTTCGCATCGCCGGGAAAGCCCTCCGGGACGGAGTTCAAATGTTTCCCGGAGCAGATGACTTCCTTAGCGTCGGGCCGACACGAGCAGCGAGGAGGGCAGCTCCCTGCGGAGACGTCCAGTCCCACCTGGAGCAGGATGCCCCACGCCAGCCATCCACCCAGAGACTCCGCAAACATCTTACCCCCTTTCTGAAAAGACACAAAGGAAGGACGTCACTTGGTTGCCCATGAAGTAGAATTTAGACGACTTGTTCCGACAAACAGTACCGTGTCAGCGCCCGAGTGCAGAGGATCATAACCGGCACCGGTCAAGTTGGAGTCAATCTTGGGTCTGGCGGGTGTTTCTTGTTCTGGTCATCCCAGCTAGCGTAGCCTAGAGCAAACAAAGATAGACGTGCGTCGACAGTAAATTCATGAAACCCTGAAGTTGCTTCTTTCATTAAAACATGAAATGTGCTAATGCACAATAGCACCAATATCCTGATGATCAAAGCCCATATCTCGTTTTTTTTGTTGTTTTTTTTAAATCCCGCCAAAAAGCACCCTCGGAGGCGTCCATGTGAAACGGAGCCCGCGTTGCCGCCAAAAGCTGCAAGCGGCGCCTCCAAAGGTGCACATGAGGCCTCCACGGGACGCCTTGAGGCGAGCATCTGGCACTGGACCAGCCCGTATGTGTGCCATCTAGTTACATTTGGAAAGAGTTGAAGCAAGGTTTGCATGCATGAGGCTTTTTTGAAACCCAATAAAAAAGCAGAACACAAACTTTGCCTTTTGTCCTTTGTCCCCAACCCTGCGCCAGACATTCCCGCGGTCTAGAGTTGTGATCCGGTCTGATCCGGGCTAGTGAGAGACACGGGCTGGCAGGTGCGTGGCATCTCAACAACTGCCAATCACTGATTGGTGTCAAATTCCCCCCCTCATACTCGCTATGCTGCCGACGGGGGTCACAACCCGCCATTTTGTCAAATCCCGCCGGCCGCTTCACAACTTCCTCCGCTGTCGTCGCCGACCTGCCGTGCGATGAAGCCTTTCTGGCAACAGGTGCGTAGCCGTTGGTCCTCCGGAAAACGCCGACCCAACCGACACGGTTCTGTTGTGTGACACTCGTGATATATTTAGCTGATGGCGGTGAGAACAACAAGAGCCTCAAATCCCCAATTAAAGGAGACTCGCATGTACATTTTGCGTGCCTCTTTTTATGAGCTTGTGGCACCTGCCGCAGTGTGGCGGCCCCCGGAGGCCCGCAGCATGCAAGTAGCAAATATTAAAAAAATAAATAAATCAAATAGTTGCCTGCAGAACACTGCAGAAATGAGCAGCTGCTTTATGAGCATCACAAAAAGTCCCTTCCCTGGGGATGGACCTTTACCAGCCTGCTGCTTGATGTTACAAAACAGACACAAAGACTCAAAAAAAAAATTAAAAATCACGCCAAGTCGCGTGAGAGCGACGTGAACGCAACCGAGACGAGTCCCGTTTGAATCGCCAATATTAATAATAGCCGGCATAAATGAGGCGAGGGATTTAGTCTCAGCGCAGCACCACCTCACAAATTAGGTCGTCGTGGCAAATTGACCCTGCCCTTGCGTGAGGAAGTTTCGCAGGCGAGCCCTGGCTCTTCATTTGAATTTGTTTCGTCGTTCTTCTCTCAGGAAGCTTCTTACTTTTGATTGACACATTAAGATTTCTTTTTTTAAATCTGATTTGACAAAGCTGTCAACGGCGGTGGAAGCGTCTTGGCGTTACCACGGCAACGCGTGAAGCTCCAATCCTTTTTAAAAAAAAAAAACAGATTAGGCCAACGTGCTTTTGCCAGCTTCTTTTATAATCTATTGTTTAATCATTTCAGCGTATTGCTTTTTGGAGAGCCCTTCATAATCCTCTTAGCTGGTCGTTATTTGTGCGCCTCCTGTGCGAAAAGGCCCAAATCGTGCCACCTCCTCGCCGCTATACATCGATGACATCATCGCCGAATGCATGAACAAACAAAAACTGAGATCTCGGTTCATCCACGTATTGGGGTTACCAGAAGACGCTATGCTAATCTTCGTTAGCCTGTCTATACTTTAAGCTCGGAGACTTCTGTTAGATAAAATGATTTAGATGAGCACCGGCGGAGCTAGGATTTTTTTCCCTGGGGGGGCCAAGCAATAAAAATGTCTAGTTTTACAAAGCCCTAAAAAAAAATCTACAGAAAACGCTAATAAAGGTTCATATGTTTCTAATGGGGGATGTGAGAACAAGAAAAAAAATCTGTCCTGTCACGGTTCAAATATTAGCTTTGATGTATTCTACGGTGTCCCAAAAGACTCTTGCTAACAGTTGTGAGCACCAAGGCTATGCGGTGATGCTTGGTCGCCAGCCAAACGCTCAATTTAATCAGAGCTTTTTATGAGCACAAAGTGTTTTCGTGATTCATTTGGAGCATTAGGGTGTACATGAGGTGGAGGGGCGCTAATAGCTGCCAGGTTGCTAACGGCTTCCTTCGATCTGCGAATGACGAATGGCGACAACTTTGACTCCTTTCCTCGCTCGCATGCGTCACCGCTCGCTCCAAAACCAGGTGACGTTAACTCGATGATTACCTGACGAGAAGCTCTCGAAATTTTAACTTCCTCAATGAAAGAACCAGCGTAACTTTTTGTACACCCTCGTTTTCGTACGATTCATCGAACGTTCGTACAAAAAAAGGCGTAACTCGTTTCCCAAAACCGATTCATGTTCATGCAGCATCCTGTGCGTTAAATGTCCATTCATCACTTAATTAGTCATTTATATTTATTCCTCACTATTTTCTGTACGCCAAATATAGTTCCTCTCTATAAAAGGTATTTTCAATCTTTTTTATTGACTGTGCTTTTCAATTCAATGAAGAAATTGATGCCAAAATAAAAAAATTCTATATAACACCTGAAAATGAGATCTTTATTCCAGTTGCATGCTAAATAAGTTAAACTCTCCGGATGATTTCATTGTTCAGCCAACCTTGAGAAGAACTATTTGGATTAAACCCAAAGTACATCAAGCGCTGTCCCAGTTCTGACTCAATCAAGCGTAACATGACCGGCACGTCCATAAAGCTGATTTAGTAGAAACGCAAAATAACACAACACAAAGCTGTCTGCTGCATCAGCTGCGTGAAAACAATAACAATCCATTGTCCGCCATAAAAAAAAAAAAAGTAAGTCTACGTACCAGTTTGGACGAGCTTCCATGGCAGCTTCTTTCAGCTCCACTTTCTTGTCTCTATGATGTCCACACACGCTCCTCGTCCTGATTTACTTGACGGAACCTCCGAGAGTCGTCATGATTGGACCACGGCGAGAATCCAGGTCGACTTTGCGTGCATGCGTGCGTGCGCCCGTGTGTGTATGTATGTGAGGGAGAGAAAGTTGCTGCCGCATCTTCATCCCTCTCCCCCTCCTCCTCCTCCCTCCCGTTTGAGGCGGCGAGCACGTGATCCTTTCCGTGCGCCAAATGGAGGCACGTCATGCGCTCGTAACACAACGACGCTGTTTGGAATCAGCTTCCAAACTTCTGGCGAGGGAATTTCTTACGTCTACATTTCAAAATAGTCAAGGTCCCTTGATAGCGAGGTGAAGCATCTCGTTCTTGGCTGTCATTGGCCACCTGACACCTACGTGACGGGACATGCATAATCAGAATATGGTTGGAACAATCCCCAATCTGTCAGCTTTAAGAGGATTTGTTTGGTTTTTTTTGTCGATGTTTTTACTCTACAGTGGCGAAGTGCTTCATTTACTTCTTGGCCTACAATGAGAGTTAGGAACGGCAATTGTAGGGATTGTTGCTTCAAAATTATCTTCGAGCATTTTTGTTGATTGTTGTACCTCGTAGAAAATTTGGGGAATTTGCAAAAAATTATATTTATTTTTACTTTCATTTTGATTTTTCTGACTTGCCCCAAAAAGCCAATTCATTAGTCATAAGAATAAAAATTTAAAAATGAGCGATTCTATGAGGGCCTTGGTAAACACAGCAAATACTAAATGCAAACAGAATTATTGAGGCTTATTCATGTTATTTCTTATTCCACCACTAATGCCAAAAAAAAAAAAAAAAATGATGCCAACCATAAGTCATAATTAATAAGTGTTTTGATGCATTCAGGGCCAGTCGGGTCCAAATGCACTCTTGTGATTCTCCATTATTCGGGGGGTTTCAAATCCAGAGGGGCTCAATTAGATTCGGCAGAATTAAAAGCGGTGATCTTTCACCTTTTCTGTCGGGATCTTCAAACAAACAGCAGTCAGCTAAAGACACCAGGGCTCAATAGGGAGCCAATTAGTTTCAAAGTGAACACATACGCACACATTGTGCACGCATCAGCATTGAGCTTCATGAAAGAAAATGTGGAATCTTCAACTAGGAAAGTAAAACTGATGTTTGAGCCTCAGGATCCCTTTTCTGCTTCGTAGACAGAAAAGCAAGAATGGGCAACTGCGATCTTTAATCCAAGCTGCTGTCGACCGCGGCTCACGCTCACACGCAGACACTGAAGCCTTACTGGAATGCCTGCCTCCGTAACTGTTTTTAAAATGTCTTCTGGCATGTGCCGAGACATTTGCATGATGCCAGCATGCTGAGAGTGAGTCTCGCATGCTGGTGGGCGGTGGGGGTTGTGCACAAGGAGGTAATAGCTGCCCGTAACATCTGGCCATCCTGCTGCCATCTGCAGGCTCCGCCTCCCTGAAGAAAGATGAATTATATGCAGGGATTAGATCTTGCCTCGTCCTTCAGCGTTTTATTCAAACCTATTCGGCGATACGGCCTTGAAATCTCTGATATACGATTGAAAGTTATTTTCTTTCGGCAAACGCGATCTTTAATCAGTTTAAAAGTTCAATAATTTCATATCGTAAAATGAGAATGGCTCAGCTGGTCTTTGCGCGAAGAGTAACGGCGTACCCCCGCCGGCTCTGACACACTCGTTCGTCAAGTAGAGCCGCACAGGTGAGGCTGGGCGACCTCGGTAAAATATTTACGGCTTGGAAGCGCATACCTCGGGGTCAAAAGTTTGCCACGTGGGGATAAATCACCGCTTTTGCAAGGTAATCTGGAAATGGGCACCACGGTTTACACCGGGCTCCCGTTTTGACATTCGTTCCGCTCGTATTGTTTGGTTCTTTCAAGGACTAGTTTCTTGTTGTTTTAAAAAAAAATGTTGTTAACGGGTCAGGCAAGTCACTAAATGAAAAATGAACGGTTAGCCAAATGGCTACGTTAGCAACACTGGCGTGCTTTTGTAAACAAGCTCCGCTCAGTTGGCAGCCATGTTGTAAGTGTAAGCAAAGCACATCAGCGAACTTTCAAACCCTAAAAATTAATTTAGAAAAATAAACAATCCATTCAGCAAGCCAAGATGGCCGCCGGCACATTTGGGAAGTCACAGCACAACTCCAAATGTGCTGCGTTCCTGTTTGGCGGTGAAGCATGTGACCTTCAGAGCGTCACGTAAATCCCGTCATCGTGAACGAAAGCCGGGGCGACGTTGAAAGTCGCAGCGCTAATACGCCAAGAAATGGACCTTTTAAATCCACGCTCGGGCCACAGCTGCCGCCGTCTCTAATGAGGCTACATGTCATGCGCGCCGCCACGGACACACGTGTTTAATTCGTGCACGTCAGCTCTTTCACAGCTCTAAAAATATGAATTAAAGGCCAGGAGTGTAGCGTAGCCAGGCCGTGACGACTGCTAATCCGAGTCGGAGGCGGATCAGCATGTGGCGGATCGAGAGTCAGAAAAATTCTGAATGTGTGTCGCCAGCGTGTTTTGTGACTTGGCCGGGGCGTGATTAGCGGGGCTTTCTGTCTCTCTCTATCTCTCTCTGGCCTCCGAATCCAAAGTAATCTCAGCAAACACGACGTCACATGCGCTCACCCACATGAAGCGATTAGACGCCAGGGAGCCCGAACGACTTTGTTTTGTTCTTCCGCCGCCATGGTACTCTGGTTCCGTCGGGAATGCCGAGTCGCGCTCATTGTTGTGAAGCCAGAAGATAAGATTGCAGCCTAAAAATATGCAGAGGTCAAAAGGTCACGGCAGGTGAAACTGGAGCCTGGGGGGGCCGCCGACTGGTTGAAATAGCGGCGCGTGGCGAGGAAGACAAACAATGGCAGAGTTGAAGTTGAAATGAGTTTTGCGACCTAGTTTACCTTAGTGGAACATTGTGTGCCTCCCTCCCATCTTCCCTCCAAAAAGTCTGCCGTTCTCCACTGTATTTAAAAGCTTCTATTTTTGATGAGACCTGCCCTGAATCATTTCCGAGTGATGCACCAAGATATAAAGCGAGGGAACTTCCCATGATGCATCTTTCTCCTCCTTTCCGTCTCACTGTTAATATTTTTTTAGTTTGTTAGTTAGGTGCGACTTCAAAACTGCTTACCTTTATTTTTTGTCACCGTATTTTACTTGGTTTTGCATTCCTACGACCTAACTTAACGCAACTAGCTTAACTGCACTGTTGTTAGCATTAAACCCGGATTGTCTGGATCGAAACTGACTCGACTTTTCCCATCAATGGTATTACATTCAAAAAGTCATTTGGATGTTTTTCCATTCGTATTTTTCGGCCGTAATTTCCCGTCACACACAATCAAGAGGTCAGGAGGTAAAAAAGGCCAGCGGCTGTAATCCGCCGAGGTCAACAAAAAGCCTTAAACCCTCTTTGGTGTCTGCGGTTGTCGTTAATCTGGCGAGCGGGCAGCCGCTGAAAAGTGCTGTCGAAAAAAGCTTCTCGGCAATCACGTCGCTCGTTTTACGTAAAGTCCCTGGCGACTCCCCCTATAGATCACTATAGCATATCCGGCTGATGGAAAAGAACTGATCCTCGGGGAGAGCGAGTCCACTTGCTCAGCAACAGGAAGCTGATGATAAATTTCACCTAATCTTATATAATACAAGAATAGAGTTTTTTGTTTGTTTGTTTTTTTTTTAGTAATGAGACCGCATTTGCACCAAGGTTTCGATCCCGCCGCCTCTGCAGGCCGATCAGTCCGTCATCTCATCATCTTAAGTGCCGTCGCCGTCGTGGAGGAGCTTTGGGACGCGGAAAAGTAAATGAAAATGAAGCGTCATCAATCAAGAGCCAAAGCGAGCGCGGCGGTCCCGCGGGCGCCACTTAGCATCGTTACGCCGCCGAGCTCCTTCGTGACCTTGAAAGGCGGGAAAGCTTCGTCATCACTTTTTAGCTCTAAAAGCCTTCACGTGGATGCATAGCTGCCATGTTGCCATAAATCTATATTTTTTAAAAAAGATATTTTGAAGAGAGCAGAAATACATTTTCAACAGTCACTGAGGCTTTGCTCGCTGTGTCAGCTCTCACATGACCGAGACGACTTTTCTATATATTTAGACATGTCGATGTTCATGTACAAATCAGGCATGTGACTACCGCCATGAGGAAGCCTCCATTTTGTCTTCATTCTATAAATGTACTTGTTTCCATTTTGTGATAACCACCTGAGGAAATGTGTCACTTGATGTTTTTTCATCATTGGCACGCAAACGTTCACGGGACACTTCATTAGGTACATTGAGATCCAATGCCAAAATTCAGCCTTCGTTTGACGATGGCATCAAATTTGTCTTTTCTTGGAAAATTATTCCCCCAAAACCATTTTTACAGATTGTCAGACATTTTGTTTTTGAAGCGGACACTTTAAGAGATCAAGATCTCAGTGCTGTCCATGTGCTACAAAACTATGAATTTAAATTTGTCTGGAGACTGTCAAAAAAACGACTCATTAGATTATTGATAGTTCATGGAGCGCCATGAACCCGTGATATAGCGAGGCAACAATTGATGATGTCACACATCCCAAACATCCTCAAAGTATGATGTTCTCTTATTTCAACCCTTCCTGTGGTTTTTTTCCAGCTGCGTCAGCAAACGTTGTTTGTAATGAAGCACGCTGGCCCTCCGAGTGAAACCAGATGTCCTCTTCTCACAACTCCTCCCCGGACCCCAAACTCCTTTTGTACTTCCTCAAAAATTCCTCTACATATAAACCAGACGCTGCTGACCTACTTGCACATTGGACCCGCCCGGCGTCAAAACAGAACCACTTGAACGGAATCTGACCGACTTCTGGACTTTAGGTACGTCAACTTTTATGTTTGACTTTAAAGTTTACTTGCTGCTCTGCAAATGTTGTTTTCCTTTTAATTAGCACCAAAGTTCTTCAGTCGAAGAACCAAAGTGAAAACAAAATACAGACTAGGTTAAAAAAAAGTGCTGATTCAGCTTCTGCGTTCAAACTAAAGTAAAAAAAGTAGAAAAGAAAAAATATTTTTTTATTTTAGAGTGGCAACAGCTCGTGCGGCGCAAACAAAACCTGAAAATGTATCCTCCTTGTTGGTTGCCATGGATACAGTAAGCCCTGTTTATACAAGCAATAAGACCCGCGGGCAAAAGCCTACAACAAAATATGAGCTAGTAAAGAATGAGAATTTTTAACCAACTTGAGGTAGAAAAAACAAAGAAAGAACCGAACTGACTTCAAGTATGCATTTGTGCTTGTGCAGGATGTGGCAACGTTGCCTGAGCGTCTTTTTGCTGGCCGCCTCGGCTCTGGCCCGCCTGGATCAGGTGACCCTGGACAACCAATGGGAGCAGTGGAAGCTAACGCACCGGCGGGAATACAACGGCATGGTCAGTCTTCCTCTTTGAAGAATTGTTCCCAAAGTTTCAAAATTCCAGGGCCGTGCTTAAGGGGTGGCCAACGGGCCAAAGTTGCATCATTAGCGAGCCAATATTTTTTAAGCGTCGTTTTCATTGTCAATCATGTATTTCAGATTATGATTAGGGTTTCAAACTGGGCTTTCAAAATAGGTGCGTAGTTTACCTTTCTAAAACGGCTGCCGATGTCTACTACCTCGTGTGTAGTTTAGCGAGAGTGCCAATGTCACACAGGCTTGGTCTTTATTTGCCGTGTTTTGCGCTACTAAAGAGGGAGGATGTCCCGAGACTGCAATGTGATCTGCTTTTAATCGTCCTGATTAAAAAAATCCAGGCTGCGGCATCAAGCAGTCACTTGGGGCTAATTAAAATGTCAATTTGACCCATTTGCCCAGATGGATGACTTTCAATTTGTCTGCTCCTCTCTTAGTCTGCTTAGTCTTAGAAGCAATGAGCAAGTCCCTTTTTTTTCTATATATACTCTGTGTCTTCTTCCTCTCGACCAGGATGAGGAGGGCATCCGGCGGGCCATTTGGGAGAAGAACGCGCTGATGATCGAGGCTCACAACCAGGAGGCGGCGCTGGGCCTGCACTCGTACGAGCTGGGAATGAACCACCTGGGAGATATGGTGAGAAATGAAATATTTATATATAAATATAGATCAGAGCCGCAAGACGCCAGAATGTGCTGCGCTTGCAGACGTCGGAGGAAGTGGTGGAGAAGATGATGGGCTTGGAGATGCCCATGACTCGGGAACGGGGATTCACTATGAGCCCCGAGGAGAAGACCGTCCCGCTGCCCAAGTCGGTGGACTACCGCAAGATGGGCATGGTGACGTCGGTCAAAGACCAGGTGTGTTATCTTCACAAGTCACGGTCGTCATTCAACACACACCATAATGACAACATGAACTTTAGTTTTTGTAGAGATGAAGGTTTTTTTGTCATAATGTAAAAACGTCTCTGAATAAGCAACATTCAAAAAGCTTCACATAATCCAAGGCCAATATTAAAAGGGATGAAATACTGACACCTACTGGACAAGTAGAAGAATGCACTTAACAAATCAACACTGCTCAGGGTACATGCGGCTCGTGCTGGGCCTTCAGCTCGGCGGGGGCCTTGGAGGGTCAGCTGGCCAAGACCACGGGAGAACTGAGAGACCTTAGTCCTCAGAATCTGGTGGACTGCGTGACAGAGAACAGCGGCTGTGGAGGAGGTTACATGACCAACGCCTTCAAGTACGTCAGGGACAACGGCGGCATCGACTCGGAGGAGGCCTACCCTTACGTGGCACAGGTGACTTTCCGGAATGACAACAACTATCTTCTCAATGCTGGACATCTTGAGATCTTTTTCCTCTGCGCCGCCCCCTGCAGGCGCAGATGTGCCGCTACAACTCGTCGGCCGAAGCGGCCGAGTGCCGCAGCTACAAGGAAATTCCCGAAGGCGACGAGCACGCCCTGGCCGTGGCGCTCTTCAAGGTCGGCCCTATCGCTGTTGGCATTGACGCCTCCCAGGGGACCTTCCAGTTCTACCAGAGAGGTGAGTGAACGCCACATCAAACTTGATCGCATCCCAACCTGGTCACTTGAAGCCGTCCGTCCCTTTGTCACATGAGCAGGCATTTACTACGACTCCAACTGCAACAAAGACGACGTCAACCACGCCGTGCTGGCGGTGGGCTACGGCGTGACGGCCCGGGGCAAGAAGTTCTGGCTCATCAAGAACAGGTGTGACGTCATCACCGCGTGACATCATCGCACGGACGCTGTCGCTATGGTAACATGTTTTGAACGGTTCACATTTGTGTTTGTGGCAGCTGGAGCGACAACTGGGGCAACAAAGGCTACATCAAGATGGCGCGTAACCGCGGCAACCTGTGCGGCATCGCCAATTTGGCCAGCTACCCCGTCGTGTGAGCGCTCGGCGCTTCTCCTTTCTCGTCTGTCTATATCTCGTCCCTCGATTCCATCCGTGATGTTTGCCCGTCTCCGTGGCAACCAGTTTTCATGTCTCTGTGGCTGTTAGCTGCCGTTAGCTGAATGGTTTTGTTTGAGTTGAAGGCGCGCACATACGTGGCGTCGCTGGCCGACGCAGTTCGACGGGACCCCACACGTGACTATAATGATGGCCACAATACACGTTTGTGGCACACTCAATATTCATTTGTGTCATTTTGTCATGTGTGAGGTTTCGTACACTTCAGCACTTTTGTTGTGATCGTTATTGTTATTCATGTGTAAAAAGTGATGTTTTGTATGAAATGAAATTAAAGTTCTAAAGGCAGTGACGTCATACCTGTCTACTTGTAGTACATGCAGAGGCCACTAGAGGGTAATGTTGATTATCTTTTTTGACTCGCCCAAAGGGGGAAATGACCTGAAAGGAAGTCTTGACTGTTTTGGCTGTCTTCTACTTTTTGCTGGATTTAGGCGGTGTGTTAAAATTACTTTCAAATATTTTTTGCTGAATATATTCACTTGGGCGAGGAAGAACTTGAGCAACACTTATCTCTGTCTTCATCACTCTGGGGAAAAATAAAACCCTCAGCCTCTAAGATGCTTCATGCAGGCAAGTTTGACCAACTTTAACAAACCATTCATCCTTATTTGTGTTATTTGATTAATTAAATAAATAAGTAATCGCAGATGTTAGGGTGCTCAAATGATTCAAATAATGAACTTAAAATACATTGTTGTAATGTAACGGGGTTTTTTCCGCGTTGTTGCTCAAGTGCCGCCAGCAGGAAATGAAGCAAGTCTACTTTCATTTTGACAGTCAACTGCCACTTGAATGCTTCCGATACACAGTTGATGCTTTTAAAATTTGGAGTTACATTTTCATTTAGTTTGTGCTCAAAATGTTTAAAAAAAATGTAGGAGGATTGATGTTAATGGGCCTGCTGCTGGTCTCGCTGCACACGGTGTTGGCGGCAGCCATGTTGGACATGGACCTGGATGAGCACTGGATGCTGTGGAAGAAGACGCACGGCAAGTGGTACCGCAGCCAGGTAAGTCATTCTTTTTTCAAGTTAACCTCTCGACAAGTATTTTGCGTCTGCGGCATTTCAGCCGGAGGACCTTCATCGCCGAGGATTGTGGGAAAAGAACCTGATGCTCATCACACTGCACAACCTGGAAGCATCCATGGGTCTCCACAGCTACCAGCTCAGCATGAACGTCCTTGGAGACCTAGTGAGACCTCTTTGACCTATTTTGAATTTTCCTCACTGCTGTGATTCATCTTTATTTCTTTTGAACGTATCCCTTTGTAGACACCTGATGAGATCCGTCAATCTTTCGCCAACTTGACTCCTCCCACCGACTTCCACAACCGGTCTTCTGATTGGCCGCTTCGCCAAATGGTTGACATACCCGACTCTGTAGACTGGAGGGACCAAAAGTACGTCACAAGCGTCAAGATGCAGGTGAAGTGGTGAGAATCTGTCCAAAATTGGAGAAATGATCTTCACGAAGGGATCGTTGTGGCTTGGCAGGGTTCGTGTGGTTCTTGCTGGGCCTTCAGCGCGGCTGGAGCTCTGGAGGGCCAGCTGGCCAGGACTACCGGCCGCCTGGTGGACCTGAGCCCCCAGAACCTCGTGGACTGCTCGGGCAAGTACGGCAACCGAGGCTGCTATGGCGGTTTCATCAACACGGCCTTCCGATACGTCATCGACAACGGCGGCATCGACTCGGAAAAGTCGTACCCGTATACGGGCAAGGTGAGGATCGGATCACCTGAATACATAAAGACAAAAAACATTTTTCATTTGATTAAATAAAGGATAAATTAAAATTGATATCATTTAAAAAATATCAAACAAAAATGAGCACTAATTTTGATGTGATTTTTAATTTCTTTTTAAAAATATTTATTTTTGTCTGGTTCAGTCCGGGCAGTGTCGCTACAGCGCCGCCCAGCGCGCCGCCAACTGCTCGGGCTACAACATCCTGCCCGAGAACGACGAGGACGCTCTCAAGCAAGCGCTGGCCGTTATCGGACCCATCTCGGTCGCCATCGACGCCTCCCGGCCCACCTTTGCCTTCTACAGCAGCGGTGCGTTCAATGTCCACCCATCCACGAGCATTGTCACTCTTCATACAAAATCAAGATTATGACGTCATCAGATATGAATATGTCTAGGCGTGTACGACGACGCGTCATGCTCGAAGAGCGTGAACCACGCCGTGTTAGCGGTCGGCTACGGAACGCTAGATGGAAAACAATTCTGGCTGGTCAAGAACAGGTACACACCACATTTTGGATACAATATGGCCACTTCGTTAGGAACAACATCTCCACAAATCCAATTTGAATTACTTTTAAAAGCATAACGGCCAGTTGTTAATTGTGCTGCTGTTCCTAATACCCCAGCCACACCGCGCCACCGTGTGGTCAAATGTGGTAACTGCATCTCTCTCTCCAGCTGGGGTGCTTCGTTCGGGGACGCCGGCTACATCCGGATGGCTCGCGGCAAAAGCGACCAGTGCGGCATCGCCATGTTCGCCTGCTACCCCGTCATGTGATCCACAACACAACATTCAAAATGAATGGCTTCATCTTTACATTATAAATGCTAAATGTAAGCAAAAGAGCTTGAGAGCATTTTGTGGTCTCTGTTTGGATGTTTTGCTGCTTCATGAGGCAAGAATTACAATAAGTTGACATTGATTCGAATTTCTGTTAGCCTTCTATGTTAGCATAATGTCAGTAATGCCTTTTTCTTTTATGTATTTAACTGCAATTATGAAACTGTTAGACGTTCAGAGAGAGAGCACGTGTTGGGTTACAAATGAGTGTTTTTATTTTTTCTACTTTTTTAGTGCAACATCACAACAAACAAGTTTCACATGAGGTATTCAAAGGGATTCTCTTGAGTTGCTGTTAGAAAAAAAAAAGAAAAGGAAAAGCAAAATTCCCGCCACGTTCGCCCAGGAAACGCACTCAGTCAAATATTCGCATTCCCCGCGGCGCCCTTCCCCGTTTTTCCCTTTGGAGCGAGAACGAGAGAGCGAGGCTGGCTTCTTCTTACAAACGTGGAAAAATAGCTTCTGTCTCCTACTTTGATTACGGGATGACTTTCTGGGGAAAAGTCCCGCGATTCCGGCTTTTTTTTTGTTTTGGGGAAAACAAGGAACAGGCAACGTTGATTACAGCAAGAACCTCCTTGCTTGGATTGTCACCTCCTTCTTTCGTTATTTTTGGTCTTGACAAGGAATTTATTTACACACAGAACACGGATGGACGGGACGGAAGCTTTGGCTGGACGCGGGCCCACTAGGGCGCCGCAACAGATTGATTCCAGCTATTTTTTTTTGGTTGGTTTTTAGATTTTTTGCACATAAAGGCATGAAGTAGAAGATGACGAGACGGATGACAGACAGACAGACAGACACCCTGACAGCATGGAATTCTTTGGTTACGGAATATCTTCTCACACAGTTGAGGTAGATGGTCGAGTCTTCGTGTACAGAAAAGTGTGGGGGGGTGAGGTGCTGTTAGGGGGGGCACAGTCGAGAGAATCATTGTCTCAGTTCCGCTTCAACACAACAATACTGTTCATTATATTACGTCCATCTTTGGTTATTTGATTAATTTTTTGCTCTTCTCCATTTTGACCCTGAAAGACTTTTTCATTTGCATCCTCCAGCCACTAGGTGGAGCCAGTGGGATGGAAGAGGGGGGGCTAGAATGTGCAGTCAGCCGGCAGCACACCGATTGAAGGCCTTCCCGTATTTCTTCTTCAAAAGACCGACAACCCGGGCTGACCTTCGATCATGCTCTCAATTGTTACGCATTAAACATTTAAACAAGCCCCTCCCACCCTGATCCTCGCCAAAGCCCGCCGGTGTGTCCGACAGCGTACATCCCAGCAAATACCCGCAGAGAAGGACTCCTTTGAAGTCTACTAGAAAAGTCAATGACCTCCTCCGAGGACCCCCCAAATCACCCCTTGCCCCCCCCCCCCACTCATCTGTCAAGTGCACACAGTGAAGGCCTGCTTGTCCGCAGAGACGCGCAAGCGGACTGGGAAACGGATGCGATCTTTGGTATTTTCGTAAAGCTCAGACAACCATGCGAGGGGTTGGGGAAAACATTTGGGGGGATTTCTTCCATATCCTTGATATCCACCTTGAGGTCCATGTACTAGTGTCCTCCTTGTCCTCACTAGTAACCCAATGAGTAGAGCAACTCGGGAGATCTTACTAGCCACTTTTGGCTTACTCGTTTACAATTCAACCCTAAAAGTAAATGACTGTGCTGCATAAGTGATGCTAAGCCCAACGAGTAAGAAACAATTGTGCACTGAATTGTCTCACGAGTGAGGACAAAGACTCAAATCAATGCTCAAAATGGCTTCCCATTGAGGAGCTCCTGATTCCTGGACCCCTCAACCCCTTTAGAAAATAAGATAGAGAAGAAATCCGAGAGGGAGAGAAAGGTCAGATTTTCCGAGCTGCTTAGACCTTTTGAGGGCTCTTTCAAGAGGGACTTGGAACTGAGACTGTGGATGAGGACAAGGGTGAGGTGATGGTGGGTTGGAAGGGGTGGGGGGGATCACAAGCATGCAGGACCCCCGAGGAACACGAGCATGTGACCTTGAAGACGCATGTGGAAGGTGGACGGAAGGGTCCCGAGCCGGACGGACGGGCTCCCCCACCTCATCACCGCTATTATTGTCATCATCAATATTATCAATATTCATATCACAACATTCAAATAAGCTTTGGCCTCGAAGAGCTGAGCACGCACACACAAAGAAACGGGGGCCAAGCCGTCAAGACGTTGTACGGAACACCACGGGAGGGGGCGGGGTCGGGAGCAGACCACTTGCAGAGCTCCGCTTCGCACGGTGCATTGTGGGGAACAAAAACTTTTGAATGGACGCCGTGATTTGGACGAAGTGCGCTTCTTCTTTTTTTTTTTAATTGTAATTTGATCTATTTAAAATGTGTCCGTACGCTGACCGCCCCGTGCTGGGTCACGATAGTTAAGATTAGAAGATGGACGGTTCAGATAATGGATGGACGCATGGATGACATTTTGCTCAAGTGTGCAGCGTGGAGACACGAAGATGACACAGGTAGGACATTTGTCATCATTTCACGTCCAATTATGAAATGTGCTTGTAGCGCACCGACCGCTGTTTTATGTGCATATTGACGAGAACGTGAATGTTTGTCTTCAATGACTATGCGTCACAACATTGGCAGTAAAAGGCAAATAACGCGATGTTTTGCTCACGTGAACTAAGTGGAGCGATTTGAAGGCAGCGAGTTTATGATATTGTCATGTGGAAATGTTTCTTGATTTAAATACTGACCATGACTTTAAAAATGTGCTGATATTTTCTCTCTCATTAGTTGCGCATTCTTACGTTTCAACATATTGATGAAATAAATATGTTGAAGAAATTGACAAATTAAGTCCATACTCTTAATTCTCCAGGTCCTTTTTTCCTGTCCGGAAATTGTGAAAGATGAACGGAGGTTTGCAATGTTTTGTAATGTTTTTTTTTTTTTTTTTTGTAAACATCAACGTTCAAGCCTCTAAAATTCTAATTACGCCTCGATTCTCGCGCATGCGTAGAGGAGTTCTGCAAGTGTCTTAATTGTAGAGAGGGACGTAGGAATCAAGGGGTCGGGTCAGGTCAAGGGGTTCGAGCCGTACATTCAGGGAAGCAAAGTTCATCTTTGGTATTACGATGGGATTCTACAGCTAAAAGTGCCCATCGGATTAAAAACACAGACATCATAAATAAACACGTACATCGTATAGTTGGCGTCAGTCAATAAATAGGCAAATAAATAAAAGGAACTAAACAATAAATAGACAAAGATAAATAGAGGATGGGGTTCAGTTGGCCAAAAAGGGCGGCGAGTCAAAACCCGTTTCCTTTGCGGACCAAAACCACCGGCGTGTGCTTGACATCTGTACAAAAAAAATTCTGAAAGAACCACATTCCTTCATTGTAAAAAAAAAAAAAAAAAAGGAAGAAAAAATGTGTGGCAAACAGTAAGTGTCAACCCCCTCCTTCAAAGACCTTGAATGGTTTTCAAAATTGTTGGATTCTGTCTTGACCTTTGTGATTCTGTCAAGGCCAAGGAACTAGGGGGGGGGGGGGGATTCTGCATGTGGTGGCAAAGGAGGGGGCGCTCCTGTTCCTGGGAATGATTGACAGCTGCGAGTCGAAGACGCTACTGAGGCCTCCGGATGATTCCAGGCTCGCAAGTCCTGGGAGCCATCGCCATGGAAACGCATGCTAAAAAGAAAAAAAAGACAAACTCCCCATCTTCCTCCACCGTGATTCCCGAGGAAAGGCGGGGGATAAACAAAATGGGAGGGGGGGGGCGTCTGATTGGGGGAAAAGTCACCCACGAGAGAAAGAGAGAGCTCTCGGCGCATGTGAGCAAACAGCAGCTCCTGATTGGTCACGAGCGGGCGAAGGCGTGGAGGTGCACCAAAATTATGCTTGCTCCTGATTGGTGGAACCTCCCGCCGCCACTCTCCCATCTAAGATGGCGTCTTGAAAAGGATAGTACAGTGGTAGCTCCACTCCATCACCAAGCTTTAATTAAATAAAACCCGACACCATTTTTTGTTGGGTATTTTTGAGAGGAAAATTGTGTTCTCATTTCTTTTGTGTTTAAAAAAAAAAAAATCAAACAAGGGCCGAGTTTAGTTGACTGGAAAGTTAAGGTACCACTGTACGAGCCAGACGACCCGCTCCACGGCGCCCTCTATCTCCACTCCAGGGCACCCGCCCCACGCTTTGGTTTGAAATGGTGGCTCACGGCTGCTTCCGCGCCTCCACGAGGACATTTCACGCCGGCCGATCACTGCTCAGACTCGGCCTCGTGTCCCCTCGCCGCCGCCGCCGCCATCAGGCCGTACTGCAGGACACGGCCGAGGACGAGGCGCTGGATCCCGAGGACCCGGTGGAGGACGGGCGGCCCTCGTCGCTCCACTTGTTGAG